>NC_133617.1:348891566-349191566 GCF_048593235.1 Sminthopsis crassicaudata | reverse complement strand
CTGGGTACAGATTGCTAAACTCTTGGCTGCATTAAGACACACATCTCCTTGGTTCTTAGAGGAAGAAAAGATAGATGTAGATAAATGGAAGCTAGTGGGATATGAAATGAAAGAATTTCAAGCAAAAAATGGGCCTCGTTCAATTTCTGCAGAAGTATTTTATATCTACAACATAGTTCAATTAGCCTTAAACTATCAAGCAAGTTGTAGGAGAAGGAAAAGTTTTAAAAATGAACAGAGGAGGAAGTGTGAGAAAAAAAGGAAAGATCAAGATCTTGCCCTAGAGCAAGAAGATTTAAATGAGGAATTATGGTATGATTCTCTTGAAGAAGCTTCAACCCTGCCTAGAGAACAGATTATTGACAGGCCCACATCAACCCCACCTTCAGAGATGGAGGAAGAAAGAGGGGAAGAGGCAGAAACACAAACAGAATTGCCTGTGAAGAAGCCTAAGCCTATGACAAGATTAGAAAAAGCATTGGTTAAAGCTAAGAGAGAAGGACAGGATATAAGTGATTTTATACATGCATATCCTGTGATTGAAAATACTGACTCTGTAGGTAAAAAAAGGAGAAGATATGCACCTTTAGATTTGAATAAAATTAAGGATTTGAAAAAAGGTTGTACCCTTTATGGGGCTACATCAGCTTATGTCAAAATGTTACTAGATGGTTTGTCTTATGAAGTCCTAACCCCGAATGATTGGAAATCCATAGCAAGGACATGTCTGGAACCTGGAGAAAATTTATTATGGCTTGCGGAATTTCATGAATTATGTAAAATTCAAGTCAGATGCAATTTGGAAATAGGAGTTAACACACAATTCACTTTTGAGCACTTAGCTGGTGAAGGTCAGTATGGAGAGAATTCAGAACAGATTCATTATACCATGACAATATATGAACAAATTGCTAAGGCTGCAATAAAAGCTTGGGGTGTCCTCCCTGGACAGAAAGATAGTGGAGAGGCTTTCACTAAAATACAGCAAGGTCCCAATGAACCTTTTGCAGATTTTGTGGGACGTTTGCAAACTGCTGTCAAAAGAACTATTGGAGAAAATTCAGCTACAGAAATAATGACCAGACATCTGGCTAAGGAAAATGCCAATGAGATTTGCAAAAGAATTATATGGGGATTAGACAAAGATGCTCCTTTAGAGGAGATCATAAGACGCTGTGCTACAGTGGGAACAAATGCTTTTTACACCAGGACAATGATGAATGTGGAAAGACAGGGTCCCTCCTGGCAAGGGCCTTCTAGAGAAACTCGGCGATGTTTTCAATGTGGAAAAATTGGACATCTAAGAGCTCAATGTAGATATGGAGATACAGTGAGAAGACAGGGTAAAAGAAGACCTAAAACCCCATGTCCAAAATGCAATAGAGGACTCCATTGGGCATCAGAGTGTAAACTAATTCAGGGAAATAGGATGAGGGGCCCAGGTCCAGGGCCCCAGGCAAAAAAGACTTGGGGCATGATGGCAGCTGATGTTACATCCAAAGAACCTTTAGAAGGCCAGGACTCTGATTTGATCAACCAGCAGAAAAGTAATCACATGGTAAAAAGGGATTACCTGATAAGTGAGCCAAAAGGCAATCAGATTGCAAAAATGGATTACACTTGGGGAGAATACAGGCCTTTTAAACCAACAGGGCTGTGTCCAGTGCAAACAATTCCAATGTAATTGCCAAATGATGAGAAGATATTTAGAAAGTGGTAAATGGAAGGTAATTAGATGGGTTAACTGCCTGGGAGAGAGGGTTTGCTTGTATTTCTTCAGCAGGAGAAGGAATCAGATGGGTGCCAACGAGTCATATTCGCCTTGTCCATCAGAGAGAGACAGAAAAAGAGAAAGGCCTCAAAATAAAGGAGAAGATCTAAGAAACATCTGACACTGAAAGAGCATGGATAATAAGAAGACTGTTAAAGAACTTTAAAAACCAGCAGGAATCATTGGACTTCCTCACACAAGATGAGACTAATGGACAATGGACTTATGGACATTTATAAATTTTCAATTTATGATTATGTTATATACTTCTAGCATGTGTTACGTTACTATGTTACTATGTGCTTATGTAATTTATGTAATTATCTGTAATACTTCCCATATTGATGGATTTATGTTTCAAGGTCATGACTGTCCTATGTTCTAAATCAAAAGAAAGGGGGAGATGTTAGGATTACTAAGTGAGAACTCAGGTTGTCTGGATGGTGACAAGGTGAGAATTCAGGTTTTCTGGACAATTACAAGGTGAGAACTCAGGTTGACTTGATAGAGGGGGCAAGCTCATTGGCTGGGGTGGTTCTTCCCAGAAGCCCTTGCATTATCCCACGCCCATTCTCTGGGAGGATAAAAAGAGACAGCATTGGGCGCAAAGGGCAGATCGGCCTGGAGAAGGATAAGAGCTGGAGGAGATTCAGAGCCAGGATTCAAGAGAAGGACTCTGAATTGCATCAGGCTTGACGGGGCTCTCTGCAGGAAGGGAAGTCACTTCTTTGGACAAGAGTTAACAGCAACTGCCTGGAGACAACGGTTCATTACAGGAAGAAGAATCTGTTGGAGAGATTTGAGTAGAAGACACAGCAGATCTCTTCCCAGAGAGCGATCCAGCAGCTTCTGGAGACGACAGCTCGTTACACTGCAGCATCTAGCTGCCCCAACAATTTGTTTTCTAAAGAAGAGTTATGATTTACTCCAAATGCACAAATCCTTTATCAATGACATAATGGCAAATTTTTCCCCAATTCAGATCAAATTAAAATAAATCTTAATTTAGACAAGTCTATAGTAATAAAATGAGATTTAAAGCTATCAACTCAGCTTCCTTTGTTGTCAAATGAAAGTAGTGGAAAGGTATGTCTCTCAAAGTGTTAAAGTGTTTCAATTTAGCTAATATGATATGGAATATTGCAGGAGTTGTGCCTAAAAAGTGTGGACATCTTAAAACAGATATGAACCAAAAAACCAATGGCCAATTCATTAAAAGGTAACCACTAAGAATCAAAACCCTTCACAGATAAAAACAAAACAAAACAAAACAAAACAATTTGCTCAGGGTTTACTTGTGACACAATGCCTGTGAAGGACCCACTCCATCAAAGAACTAATAAAATTAATAGTCTATAGATTATACTTCTAAAGCTCTTTATTTGTTTAGTTAAAGAATTTCAGACTCCTTTATAGTACTAAAAAATAAAAAAGTACCATTACCAATGATTTTACAGATTTTACATTTCAAAGCAAGGACCCAACCTAAGCAAACATTTCATATTATCATATTGTCTTCATGTGCCCTTGAAATAACACTTCTACCACCTGAAAATAAAATATTTCCATGCTAATTCTATCCTTAATATTTCACTGTCTTCAATCATCAAATCCATTCATCCATTCAATCATCCATTCACTAAACATCCCTTAATGGCTGTTGTGTGCAGAACACTTGTTAGGTACTGAGGATACTGGATATTGACATAAGAAACTTCCTGTCCTTCAGGAGCTTATCCTCTTGAAATTTCAGCAGCATTTGCTACCCTTCATCAGTCTCTTCCAGATACTCTCTCCTCCTTGTTATTTCTTGACACTTTCTCTTTTCTGCTTCTCTTCCTACCTGTCTGGCAGTTTTTTCTTAATTTCAGTGGCTGGATCTTTACATTACTAACTGCAGATGTAATTCAAGTTTCCTGAGGGTAAGAACGGTTTTCTTTTTTTTAACTCTGTATCATTAGTGTCTAGCAAAGCTCTTGGCACGTTGTAGGCACTTAATGCATATTAAATGAATAAATGAATTCAAAGGTAAAATTTGAGAGAATAATAAATCATCTTTTAAAAAACTACTTTAGCTGCTGTTTGAATAAGTTTAATAAACTATGAGATGTACCCAGGACCTAAAAGAGACAAAATAGCCTACTGGAAGTTATTGGAGTCAGAAAACCATCAACCTGGATTCTGTTCTTAATTCTACCATTTAACACTTGGCCTGCCTTAAGTCATTTGACCTCTGAGTACTAGATTCTCTCCCTCTCTCTCTCTCTCTCAAAGGTAATATCCTATGTACTTAATAGTATCATAAGGCTCAGAATAGATAATGTATATAAAATGCTAAAAACACTACATAAATATAGCCTATTATTAATTTATTTTGTAGGGCAGCTAGGTGGCAATGGATATAGGGCTGAGCCTGAAATCAGGAAGACTCATCTTCTTGAATTCAAATCTGTTTAAACATGTGTTTAGTAGAAAACCAAACTCATTATTTTATAATCATACCTTGCAAATCAGTCCAGTCTATAAGTAGCCAGGAGAGAGCACTAGTTTTGGAGTCAAGGAGATTAATTTTCTTCATTTTGAATCTGACTTATTAGCTATGTGACACTGGACAAGTCATGTTATTTTATTTGCCTCCGTTTCCTCACCTGTAAAATAAACTGGAGAAGGAAATGGCAAACCACTCCACTGGTGGTATCTCTGCCAAGAAAACCCCAAATGGGGTCATGACTCAACTGGGACTCAATTCCTAAGAACAACAACAATTCCTATGGACTGATGAATTGGGGTAATGGAGGTAATAAACTGAACCTCAATCAGCTTAATTACCCATTGAAAGCTTCCATTATCACTCAAGCTAAGTCACATCACTTTATTGGCAATCCAGGATAAGAACTTGCATCTTTAAAATAATAATAATAATAATTTATTTGGAATTTAGACAATTAGTAAAGAAATAGAGAAACAATCCCATACACTAGTCAGAGATTTTGGGGTTCATCCCCAAGCAAATAGCATGAGGGAAGCAAAGAAACTAATTCCAAGACATTTATGCTTTGTGATAAGGAAGGCGTTGCCAAGTCTCTGCTACACCTCAAAACAGGAAATTGGAAGAAGAGTCACTTCAATAGTACCTGGTACTATTTAACCAGATCAGTCCCAGTGGGAGGTGCTTTTTTACTACTTGCTTCAGCTTGTTCTTAATAGACATTGAGAAAGCACCCTGACTAGTTTCTTTTTGCATCCTTCACAGGAGGTCACGCTCTACCTTCTCCAATCTCTGGATTTGGCACATAGCTCTCCATTTTCAGCAACCTTAGAAACATGATGGGACTTCCTGGACTCCCACTTATTTCTCTATGTGAATCACTTTCTTTGTCTCAGGATGAAATATCTAAGATGTCCAGTCTGGGGATTTCTTTCTGGATTTGAAAATCGAATTAGTCCTGTCCTGTGAAGTAGAGCCTTTTGGGAAATTCCTTTGCTCAAATGGAGGTCCCTTGCATATCAGTTATGATTACCATCTGGTCTCCTTCCCTTATTTTACAATCAAGAAATAATAATATAAATTGTCAAAGGATATGAACAGACAATTTTCAGGTGAAGAAATTAAAACCATTTCTAGTCATATGAAAAAATGCTCTAAATCACTATTGATCAGAAAAATGAAAATTTTTAAAATTAATTTTATAATTATATAAAATTTTTTTGACAGTACATATGCATGAGTAAATTTTTTTATAACATTATCCCTTGTATTCATTTTTCCAAAATTTCCCCTCCCTCTCTCTACTCCCTCCCCTAGATGATAGGCAATCCCATACATTTTACATGTGTTAAAGTATAACCTAGATACAATATCTGTGTGTACATCCAATTTTCTTGTTGCACATTAAGAATTGGATTCCGAAGGTATAAGTAACCTGGGTAGATAGACAGTAGTACTAACAGTTTATATTCAATTCCCAGTATTCCTTCTCTGGGTGTAGCTACCTCTGTCCGTCATTGATCAACTGGAAATGAGTTGGATTTTCTTTATGTTGAAGATATCCACTTCCATCAGAATATATCTTCATACAGTATTGTTGTTGAAGTGTATAGTGATCTTCTGGTTCTGCTCATTTCACTCAGCATCAGTTCATGTAAATCTCTCCAAACCTCTCTGTATTCATCCTGCTGGTCATTTCTTACAGAACAATAATGTTCTATAACATTCATATACTATAATTTACCCAACCATTCTCCCAATTGATGGACATCCATTCATCTTCCAGTTTCTAGCCACTACGAAAAGAGCTGCCATAAACATTTTGGCACATACAGGTCCCTTTCCCCTCTTTAGTATTTCTTTGAGATATAAGCCCAGTAGTAGCACTGCTGGATCAAAGGGTATGCACAGTTTGATAACTTTTTGGGCATAGTTCCAAATTGTTCTCCAGAATGGCCAGATTCTTTCAGAACTCCACCAACAGTGCATTAGTGTCCCAGTTTTCCCACAGCCCCTCCAACATTCATCATGATTTGTTCCTGTCATCTTAGCCAGTCTTACAGGTGTGTAGTGGTATCTCAGAGTTGTCTTAATTTGAATTTCTCTGATCAGTAGTGATTTGGAACACTCTTTCATATGGGTGGATATAGTTTCAATTTCATCATCTGAGAATTGTCTGTTCATATCCTTTGACCATTTATCAATTGGAGAATGGTTTGATTTCTTATAAATTAGGGTCAGTTCTCTATATATTTTGGAAATGAGGCCTTTATCAGAACCTTTAATTGTAAAAATATTTTCCCAATTTATTACTTCCCTTCTAATCTTGTTTGCATTAGTTTTGTTTGTACAGAAACTTTTAAGTTTGATGTAATCAAAATCTTCTATTTTGTGATCAATAATGATCTCTAGTTCTCCTCTGGTCATAAATTCCTTCTTCCTCCACAGGTCTGAGGGGTAGACTATCCTCTATTCCTCTAATCTATTTATGCCTAAATCATGGACACATTTTGATCTTATCTTGGTATATGGTGTTAAGTGTGGATCCATATCTAATTTCTGCCATACTAATTTTCAGTTTTCCCAACAGTAGAAAAATGAAAATTAAGATAAATCTGAGATATCACTACATACCTCTCAGATTGGTTAAGATGACAAGAAAAAATAATGAATGTTGGAGGAGATGTGGGAAAACTGGGACACTAATGCACTGTTGGTGGAGTTCTGAAAGAATCCGGGCATTTTAGAGAGCAATTTGGAACTATGTCCAAAGGACTATCAAACTGCTTGCCCCTTTTCTTTTTTATGAGAAGAAAATTCTTTATTAAGCATGTGCATACCCTTTGATCTAGCAGTATTTCTGAATCCCAAAGAGATCATAAAAAAGGGAAAGGTACTCACATGTGCAAAATGTTTGTGGCAGCCCTTTTTGTAGTGTCAAGGAAGTAGAATCTATGTGGGTGCCCATCAGTTGGAGAATGTCTGAATAAATTATGGTATATGAATGTTTTGGAATATTATTCTTGTATAAATATGATCAGCAAGATGATTTCAGAAAGGCCTAGAGAACCCTTTTATAACTCATGCTAAATGAAATGAGTAAAACCAAGAGAACATGGAACACATCAACAAAAAGATTATGTGATGATCAATTGTGATAGATGTGGCTCTTTTCAACAATGAGGTGATTCAGGCCAATTCAAATAGATTTGTGATGGAGACAGTCAAATGTATCCACAGAAAGGACTGTGGGTGTTGAATGTGGATCACAACATAGTATTTTTAACTTTTTTGTTGTTTGCTTTTTATTTTCTTTTTCATTTTTTTCCTTTTTGATGTGATTTTTCTTGTGCAGAATGATAAGTGTGGAAATATGTATAGGATAATTGCACATGTTTAACATATATTGGATTAATTTGCTATCTAAAAGAGAGAGTAGGAGGAAGAGAGGGAGAAAAATTTGCAACACAAGATTTTGCAAGAATGAATGTTGAAATCTATCTGCATATATTTTGAAAATAAAAAACTAATATTTAAAGAAATAAATACATATTAAAAAAAGAAAAAGTCATAATACCAAATACTCATATAATACTTTCTACATGTACATAGCAGGCATTGTAATAAGTGCATTACAATTATTATCTCATTTGGTCTTCATAACAACGTTGAGAAGTAGGTTTTATTATTTCTTCCATTTTACAGATGGGAAAACAGGCAAATAGAGAGTGAATTACTTGCCTAGCACCACATGACTATTAAGTATCTAAAACTGGATTTGAATTCAGTTCTTATTGACTCTAAGATCAACAGTCTAATCACTGTACCACCTAATTGCCTAGGTTGATTATAGTTATATAATTTATCCAAGGTTATACAATTAATGACTGAGCTAATACTTAAACCTAGGTCTCTTGAAGACAATTCAATGCTCTTTCTCCTTTGCCATGCAACTACCTATTCTAACTTAGAATAGAAACAACTATAGAGATAAGGATAACCAAAATTGCCAAATAAGCAATTTATTTCTTTCAAGTTATAATCTTAGAGAACTCCCTAATCCTAGAACACTTAGGAGTTAATGATTTCCAAGATTATATAGTCAACACAGGTCTTCCTGACTTTGAGGTTAATTCTCTATCCTTTATTCTACCCAGTATTAGCTGATGGTACAATGGATATAGTTCTGGGTCTGAAATCAGAAAGACCTGAATTTAAATCCAGCCTTAAACATTTGCTAGTTGTGTGACCCTGGGTAAGTCATTTAACTCTGTTAGCCTCAATTTCTTCAATTGTACAGTGGGGATAACAATAGCATCTGACTTGGAGCATTGTAAGGATTAAATGAGATAATGATGTTTATTTAAAAAAAAAAAAGGCCTGGCATATAATAAGTTCTATATAAATGCTAATTCCCTTTGCCTTTATTGCAAACTGTCTCTCTTAAATTTACATTAGAAATGATTTCTTCTCAGAACTTAAAGGAAACATTCATGTAAAAATAATGTGAATGCTAAAATAAAAATGAAAAAATTTAGCAATTATTCCATGATTTATATGAGCATCTATTATCTTCCATTTTAGGTCAAGGATTTAGATTATATGGAAAAATAAATAGGAAGGAAAATCAGAAAGAAAAATTCATGCCAACAATAG
Organism: Sminthopsis crassicaudata; assembly: GCF_048593235.1. NCBI lineage: Eukaryota > Metazoa > Chordata > Mammalia > Dasyuromorphia > Dasyuridae > Sminthopsis > Sminthopsis crassicaudata. The sequence continues at coordinate 349,182,651 of NC_133617.1, read as the reverse complement.
GGCTTTTAAAAGATAGTAGTGGACAAAAGCATAATATAAACTTTTTAAATGGAGGCTTTGAAATTTTTCTCTTATCCCTAAGAACTGTAGTCAATTTAAACTTTTTTTTGTAGGAAGATTATATAGAACTTATGATTTCTTATACAATATTAAAAACTCCAAAGATATAATTAATCAGATTTGTGCCTATCAATTTGGAAGCATTTGGGAATTAAAATCTAAAACAGAGCCTCTGAAGAATCCGAGTGCTTTGAAAAATAATGTAAATTATGATCAAATGCCCCTCTGTTTAATATCTCTGTCTATATCTTAACTGTCTTAGGCCCTGGCCCCAGACTAATTTGCATTCATTGGATGCCAGATGATAGCTGTGTCTATAAGTATGAAATGAGTGGATTGTACCTCAGTCCATTCAATCATTTCAACTACTTAACATAATCTATGTGGTTGTTCCATGATCAACACTAACATAGATATGGATGATGAAGAAGGTCAAAAGGATCATAGAGTTCTTGTGATATACTTTAGGAGTTATGACTACTGTTGGAATGACTAATGTTCTTCTTCCCTTGGGAAGAAGGTAATCTGATTTTCAAAAGATAGCTTCTTGTTATGGAGAGTCATTATTTGTTAAATCACAAGATGTCTACCCACCCATCACTGATATAGAGTGTTAGTAAATAAAAGTAGTTTATATCATTATTGCCAGATGAAGGAAAATTTAAACCATATGTACAGTCACAGTGATGAAGCTTATTAACTTCTCCCTCTACAATATCTTATCTCTATCCTTTCTTCCCAGTCAGTCTAGTCCCTATCATCCCTCACCTCCTGGAAGAAAAGCTTGATTGGTTTCCCTGACTCTAGTTTTTCCTTTCTTTAATCTACCCTCTCTTCAACTTGTTGTTTGTCCCTTTGTTCTCGAAGAGGACCATGACATCAGGGAGATGATGCTATGACATGCGAGTGAATTGCATAGGTGAGGGAGGGCTGGACAGAGTCATCTGCCTCATTTCCCTTCCAGAGCCATCTGAATCCATTGACAAGATATCAATCAAGATGACTGGAGATGGCCCTGGGTGAAATGGGAGACCTTGGCCTTTTTAAACTAAGATCCATATAGCTACAGCATAGGTCTGACCATGGCATTCCCCTCCTTAAAGACCTTTAGCATCTCCTCTTTGCTAGAAGGAGAAAATACAAACTTCTCAACTGCTATTTAATCTCCTCTTCAATCTAGTTCTAAACTATCTTTTCAGACATATTTCATATCATCCCCTTTTACAAATTCTTCACTTAAGTAGATCAAAGCATAGCATTTCCACCTTTTTTTTTGTTTTTTCCCTTTCTCATTTTTTTTTTTTTCTTGCTGAGGCAATTGAGGTTGTGATTTGCCCAGGGTCACACAGCCAGGAAGTGTTATATCTCTGAGATCAAATTTGAACTCAGGTCCTCCTGAATTTAGGGCTGGTGCTCTAACTACTGTACTACATAGCTGCCTCTTTTGGTGTGATTTTGATTATACAACATGGCAAATGTAGAAATATGTTTAAAAGGACTGTATATGTTTAACCTATATCAGAGTGTTTGCTGCTTTTGGGAGAGGTAAGGTAGGGAGGGAAAAAATTTGGAATACATAATTTTACAAAAATGAATGTTGGAAACTATATGTATATTTGGAAAAATGAAATGAAGTTAAAAAAATAGCAAACAATTTCTACATTCAAACAAACCCAACTATGTATCACAAGCTATTCCCTGAATTCTCTAGCCCTTCGCCTGCTTTTGTGCATTCATTCATCCTTTCTCTTCACGCCTGGTTTACAGATTTGTCTCCTCTCTCATCTTTCAATGTTTATGTCCTTTCAAGTTCAGCTCAGATGCTACAAAGTCTTCCTCACTGCCAAGTTCTTAATGACATCTTCCTTTTTGAATCACCTTTTATTTTCTTCTTAGCTTTGGCCTTAAGTGTGAACTTTTTCAATTCAGGGACTGTTATATTTTTCTATCATTTGTATCTAGCACTTCTGAATAATAAAGGTTGAAACTGGCTAAATTAATCAAAGCACAATATACTGTATCACCTCTTCCTTCCCCTCCAAATATTATGAAAGACTATTTCATTGTGCTTATCTTAATATGGTTACTTAGGCTTCCTACATTCCTCCCCTTCATATTACTATTTCCTGATATTCCTGATATTTTTGAAAATGAAAACCACATATAACATATTTTTAGTTTTTAATGGAGATGATATATCATAGTGCATAGAGAGCTGGCTTTGAGGCCAACAGGATCTCAGTTCAAATTCTGTCCTTAACATATAGTGGCTATGTGACCCCAGTGAGGTATTTAACCTCCCAGTGTTCCAGACATCTCTGGAGACCCATAAGGTGTTAAAAAGACCATTTAAATTAGTATAAGAAATTCCTACTAAATGTTTCTTATACCAATAAAATTGCAGTCCTTATATCTCTTACTTTAAAAAATATGATCATAAGATGGTAGGACCATAGAATTAGACCTCTTTTTTGAGGCCCTCTAGCCCAAACTTTTCATTTTACTAGTGAAGAACCTGAAGTTATTTGAAGGTTACAAAGATTGTGTAATTGATATTTAGGGTCAACCATTCCACATAGACTAAATGAGGTGGTTGTTCCTTTCTGTTACTGGTGCATTTTCTCATCCTGGTGCTAAAATATTCAAAGTGTATATTTTGATTTTTCTTTAATAAATAATAAAATGGCAACATTTTATCATTAAGTTAACTCTGAGCTATATCCCAGCTTATTAAATATTATTTAATAAACTAGAAAAACCTCTTTTCCTATAAATAAGCTTTCACTCATCCCTCTACATCAAAATCCTTCATTTCCTTGGAAACATTAAGGATATTGGCCCCACTATTTATTGACAGTATTATCAACATAAAATAAAACAGTAAATCAAAAGCACTAACAAATAAAACAAAGGCACAAATATTTATAATATATCAGCTATGAGAGAGATCACAGCCAAAGTTGACTTTAATCATCACTACAAATTGCCAACTTTCCTAAGTTTTAGAATTCACCATTCAATTTTCTCAGGAAACTAAATGATGGCTTTTCTCAAGAATTCTCTTCATGTTTCTTCACGATTGCATTGAAACTCAATTCTCTCAGGAATTAAGCTCTCTTAGTCCTTTTTCTTTGTTCTCTCTTCAGCTATCACAATTAATAATCTCTCCAGAATGACAGCTAAACTGTTTCCTCACAGAATGACAATGTTAAACTGTCACATGGAGATTCCACAGCCTCTTAAAGAGAAACAGTATCTATAGTCTTTGTGGGAGAGGCTAGGCTATTGAAGTCAGGGTTATGCAAGCATCAGAAATGGGATTTGAACATAGATGCTCTCTAACTCTAGAGCACTATAGGATACTGCCTCCCTTGTCTCTCTTCACTTTTTGCATTCCTTTTATGCTTTTCCAAAATATTCAATAGGGTGGGTCTCACGTTATGTTTACATTTTCCTTTTATGTTAGTGAACAGGTAGAACAGCTACCTCTTTAGTCACACAATGAAGGGAGTGACTCTGTAACTGTCCCTCTTCCTAAGTTGGCAGTCTGCCATGAAGATGGTGTAGGTGTAGGAAAGATCAGGCAAAGAACAACAATAAATATTTCACAAAACCAAATTCAGATCCTATATACTTAGAGTGTCTGGGAGCCTTCATGTTCCTGATTCTCTTGAGTCTCTGAAAACCAAGTTTTAGACTGGTAATGTAATTTTAAAGTGAACAGCTGCCAGAAAAGCAAAAAAGATATGAAAGAGAACTACACTGACAGGCTGCTAAATAGGGGGTAGGGAGAAAAGAGGAAGGAAGGGAGCGAGGGAGGGAGGAAGAAAGGGGGAGAAAGAGAGAGAGAATTACTATACTGTATATTAGTATACTTTCAAAATGCTTTGTAATAGAGTGAAAATAGGGAAATGTAATTTATTTTTCCAGAGAAATTATTGTATTCTAGATGATAAGGAAATCTTTAACCATTTATCTCTCAATCAATTAATTCAATTGAGTAATCCATAAAATACCTACTATATGAAACATTTGATCGTTTGAAATATATTTGATACCCATTGTGTTTTTGCACTATAGGTTCACTGATGGAAGTGACCTAGCAACAATTTGATTACCAAAATAAAATCTTTTTTTAAAAAAATATTTTAAAAATTCCCTTAACATATAATATATGCCATAACAATCTTAAAGAGTATGATAAAACTTGCTAAACAGCATCAACCTAAAATAATAAAAAATTATTATCTGGGCTTAAGGAATAAGTATTGACCACATTTTGGAGAGCTAGATTGTCCTGGAGGCTATTTCTTACCTTACTATTCTTATATATACACAGAAACATATACTTTTTTTTTTTTTTCCTGAGGCTGGGGTTAAGTGACTTGCCCAGGGTCACACAGCTAGGAAGTGTTAAGTGTCTGAGACCAGATTTGAACTCCGGTCCTCCTGAATTCAGGGCTCCTGCTCTATCCACTGCACCACCTAGCTGCCCCAGAAACATACTTCTAATGTTGGCAAAGAAAACCTCACTTAGGCCTCTCCTCTTCTCTGCCACTTTAAGGCCCCAAATGTAATTCTACCGGTAAGAGCTTATACCTTTAGAGATAGCTACTCTCACTGCTTTCGTGCAACATAACATGAAGATAGTTGCTAAGGAGAGATGGGGGAGAGATCTAGATTCCTTTAGTGATAGCTTGGAAGAAACAGTCTTAACAAAGATTCATTTTCCTAAGTGCCTTTGACAAGCTTGGAAGAGACAAGAGGGACAATGAATAAATAGTCAACTGCTTACTAACTTCAGTTGCTTATTAATGAGAATCTTTACTAACAAAGTTAATATTCATACTTAATAGTTTAAAAGACTTTATCTCATCTTTCACTTTCATAGTTCAGTCATCTCTTACCCTGTGTAACATCCAGTTATCTCTTTAGTGAAAGGTAATCAGTGATTCCAAATCCTTTATGGCCCATCTGTCAGCATGGTATAGAAGAGATTGTCACATTGATAACATGGCCTCCAAATTTCTTCTAACTCTAATGTTCTGGGATCCTGAGATTTTACTTTGGAAGCTATAAATATCTATCCGAATTTTTTAACAGAATAAAAAATTGGGATGTTATTCTATCATTCCTAGTTTCCTTGCTTAATTTTGCTTGATATTGAAAGGTCTCTTTTAGCTTCCTTGGGTATGAGCGCATACCAGACTGTTTTATACATGTGGAAGAACTAAAGACACATCAATAGATCAATAGAAGAAAGGAAGGATAGTCTGTCACCTTAACAGAAATTAAATTAATTAGGAATATTGCTAGAATTTACTAGGAGTCCATCATTCCTTCCTTATACCAGAAGTTTGATATTTTCAGCAAAAAACTTTCCATGATCCTTGTCACAAGAGAAATGTAGGTTTCAGTTCTACAGAGCTTTGGATCTTACTCATATTTATCCTTACCACTAATATGTCTGGTAGTAAAGAAAACAAATGTAAAAAAAGATGGTCACTTTTGCCTCTTTAGACCGGGTCATGTCTATACTCCAGATGAAGATAGGGGTAAAGTGAGCTGACTGTTTTCTTCAACATTATCAAAAGTGCTAAAAGGCAAAAGAGGATAAGAAAAAGTACATGTGATTTTTTTTCTTCCTTTTATTCTCTCCTCCCCAGTCCCTCACTCTGTTCCCTAACTGTGGCTTGCCATAAAATTTTAACACACAAAGTGGCTGCAATTTTAAAAGTGACTGGAATGAGAGGTTGCTGGCATACAGAAGTATGTTCCAGCAGGGCCAAGACACAAACAAAATTGTGAAATATGCACGAGTTTATCTTCTCCCTTGCTCCCTTAGCCCTGTCAGATCCTTGGTGTTTTCATAAATTTTTTCACTCTTTGTTAACAAAAGTTGCTTAAAAAATTATCTGAAGCATTCATTCGTTCATTCAAGAAATAGTAATTAAGCCCTGATCATGAAATACAAGATTTGAGAATAAGAATGTAAAGAAGTTACTCTCTCTGTCCTCAAGACACTTTTAATCTAAACAGCAGAGATGAGACATGAATGCACAGGTGTGCATCAAGCAGATATGTGTCAGCAGTGTATACTAGTATAAGGAGCCCAATTAATAAATATTTATTCATGTACATGTTTAACATATATTGGATTATTTACTATCTAGGGAGGGGGTGAGGAGAAGGGAGAGAAAAAAATTTTGGAACACAAGTTTTTGTACAGGTGAATGTTGAAAATGATCTTTACATGTTTTGAAAATAAAAAGCTTTAATTAAAAAATAAATAAATACCTATTTAATACTTATTATGTGCCAGGCACTTTGCTAAACTTTGAGTTAAAGAGACAAAAGGAGAAGACAACATGCAAATAAATATATACAAAGCTATAAAGGATAAGTGGTAAATAATTAGCAGAAGGAAGGCACTGGAATGAAGAAGGATTGGCAAAGGCTTAGTGTAGGAAGTGGGATTTTAGCCAGGATTTAAAGAAAGCCAGGAAAGTCAATACTTAAGAGGAGAGGAGTCCAGGTGTGGGGGACAGCTAGGGAGAATGCTTGGAGCTTCCAGATGGAGAGTCTTGTTTATGGAATTGCCTGAAGGCAAGCAGACTCATCAGCAGACTATTGCAGTAAAGTACAGTAACGAATGGCTTGCACAGGAATACAGGTATTATTAGAGGAAAGAAGAGTGTCTATTTGAGAGATATTGCAATGATAAGATTAACAGATTTCTTTGGCAATCATTTAGTTTATAGTGGAGGTGGGAAGAAAAGAAGGAGGAGAGATAACCTGGATGACTACTAAGTTATGAGCCTGAGGGACTTAGAGGATGTGGTTGCCCTCTATGCTAATGAAGATGGGGGGTTTATTTTTTATTTATTGGGTGGAGGAGACAATCAAGGTCTGACTTCGAGATCCCATTTAGATTTTCTTAGCAAAGATACTAGAGGGTTTGTCATTTCCTTCTCCAGCTCTTTCCATTTGACAGATAAGGAAACTGAGGCAAACAGGATTAAGTGACTTGCCTAGAGTCAAACAGTTAAGTAAGAGTCTGAGACCAGATTTGAATTCAAGTGCTCCTGACACCAGGACCAATGTTCTATCCATACAACCTAGCTGGCTGTGGGAGAATTTAAAGAGGAAAATAAAAATTTTGTTTTGGACACTTTGAGTTTAAGATACTATTGGACATTGGGAACAGAAAAAAAAGGAATGTACAAATATATATATATATATATATATATATATATATATATATATATATATATATATATATATATATATTTACCAAACTGCAGGACCTGGGAACTAATTAAATATAGAAGAGAAAGAAAAGGTATCATAAAACTGGATAATTGAGACATAGTGTTATCATTATCAGAAATAAGGAAGTTAGATAGAAAAGCTAATTTGGAAAATTAGATGATGAATTTGAACCTCTATAAAAATCTTCTTTAATGCATAGTCAAGATCTGGAAAGAATACCTCATTCTAAATGAATTAAGGATTTCCAAGTGTGTATAGGCACATGGTTCCTTAGATAGATGTCTCTCTATCTCTGTCTCTGTCTCTGTCTGTCTCTCTCTGTCTCTGTCTCTCTCTTTTTTGGTCATTCCTAGATAAGAAATGAAAAGTATAATGAGGACATCTTTTACTGATGCCCTCATTGTGAATTTGTTGTTGTTGTTGTTGTTGCCCTTATGAGTTTGTTTTTGACAGTCAAGAACCAGAATGGTTTCCTCATGAACAAAACTGTAGTATTTGACCAAGGTTCTAAGGTGCCTGTTAATTCTAAATGTGGTGACTTTACATTCTGCTTTTCATTTGCTCTGTGAATTTCCTTCTTCACTTTCAGAGCAGGTTTGGAGCTGGTTTTAAAAAAGCTTTTCAACTTCCTTCTTAAAACCAGTTTGTGTCAAGGAGAACAACAACAAAAGTAGCCACCAATTTCTCAAATATCCTAAATATTTGACTCTACAGTCAGTCAACATGTTAAAATAAAAACTGTCCTTTAAAAAGCAGAAGCAGGTAAAAGAGAGAGAAAGCAGTTTGGGATAAGCATGTTTTTCTTTTTGCTTGTTTGGGGTTTTTTGCTGAGACAATCAGAGTTAAGTGACTTGCCCAGGGTCACACAGTTAGGAAGTGTTAAGTGTCTGAGGACAGATTTGAACTCAGGTCCTCCTGACTTGCACCACCTAGCTGCCCCAGATGCAGCATGTCTTAACAGATATCTGTGATCATTGCCATGATTTGAATTATGTGCTTTCCAAGGGATAGATAAGATTGATCTCCAAGATCTCTTCCAGATCTCATGTCCTATGACTTTGGGATATCCTGATGAGACAGTTTAGCTGTCTTAGGATAACAAAGAATGAATTAAATGTCTCAGAAACAAGAAATCTAGATCCCTACCTCTCAGGAAAGACAAATGCACTAGCCGAAGTTATTCTGCTAAAATAGAATTCACAAAACTTGGCATGTAGAAGATGCTTGGAATGCTTGTTGACATGCTCTTTATCCTATTTTCAACAATTATTTATTAAATACCTTAATAAGTACCTTATCTCCACTTCCTCCTCCAATCCCTATTTGCAGTGTGCTCAAGGGCTCCCTTAATAGAATGCAAGCTCTGGCAGGTCCTTTGAAAATGAAATGACTTTGGATGGGGATTCAGTGATCTACTGTTTGCCTGTTACCTGAGGACCAGCCTAGCCAAATTTAGAGGAAGTCATTACCAAGTTTGTCCTAGGGTGAGACTGTAGCTAGAACAACCGGTCAAGGTCACCTGCAAAGCAATTGAGAAATCTTAATCTGCTTTGTTGGAGGTGGGAGAAGAGTATCCTTACCAAAAAGATCATGAAGCCTTATAGAATTGGAATATAGTATAAATTTTGGAACATACAGGTAGTAACTGCTTCATATATGGTACGATGTTCCCCCAATAAATTAATTAGGCTTTCCAATGATCATATATATATTCCAAGCTGCCTCTAATCAAGTTTAGTTGGTTTAAAACTATCAGTTAGTAGTTTCAGTAATGCCATACCATTGGATATCCACCACCCCATCCTAGAAACTAGAGGGTGCCAGTGAGAAAAATTCACTATTTCCAAATAAGAGGATTCTACTTGCTTTACATCCTAGTGAACACAGAGAACATGTCAAAGGAAAAGGATATCCACTAAAATAGATTTTTTACTGATAGCACTTATTGCAAATGGGTTGGTTTTAGAAACATTTTTTTTTAATTTTTAAAAAGTATTTTATTAATGTTTTGCTTTTTTATGTTGTTATAGTCTTCCCCAATATCTTTTTCCTCCTTTTTTCCTTTTCCTGCCAGAAAGTCACCCAACTTAAAAAATACTATTTTTTAAAGGAAAAAATATTTTTAGCATAATATTGAAAAAACCTGAAAACGTATGCAATGTATAGCACTTACAGGTACCTTCTACTTCTGTAAAGGGATGGAGTAAGAATGTCTTCTCATAATTCTTTTTTTTGGAGATATGCTTGTTCTTTATAAAATTGAAGCATTTTCATTTAATCAATAAGTTAAGTACTTGACTTATCATAGTTTGTAGCTAACTGTTGTATCGTATAGGGGATAGCAGAAGAACTTTTTGTAACAAGTTTGAGTCCATATAAAGGAGGGGAGAGTTGAGGGATGAAAGTTCTATTAGCTCCTTTTTTGGTTTATTCTCTTTTTCTCTGTTACTTTCTTATTCCCCTTATTCATCCCAATCACTATGGCATACTGATAAAAATGGAGTGGATTAAATGCTATCTCTCACCTTATGCTCATGAGGAAATGGAAAACCTTGAGAAGTTATGGCTTTCCCAAGGTTGTACAAATAACAGGATAAGAATATCTTTTTGAGTTCAAATCTGTCTTTAGACATTTATTAGCTGTGTAATCCTGGGCAAATCACTTAACCTTGTTTGGCTCAGTTTCCTTATCTATAAAATGAACTGGAGAAGGAATCAGTATCTGCACCAAGAAAATTCCAAATGAAGTCCCAAAAAGTAGGACATGACTGAACAACAACAATCACCTGAGTTAGATGTGAACATTATTTTTTCAATGTTGTGATTATATTCCCTTATAATGAACTTGGTAAATTCTGGATAAATGCTTCACATTTGGAAAATGAGAAGATAGGAATAATGGTAAGGTCCTATATTTTTGTTCCCACTAAATGTTCAAGCCAACATGGGACAAAAGCCTATAGTTAAACATTTGTTGTAATATAAACATTAAGATGAACCAACATAATTTACTTTCTACTCAAGAACCTTCTTTCTGCATTGGAGCAAGTAAAAGTGGACCATCAACAAAAGAGATGCACAATGGAGCCTAGAAAACATAAATGTTAGTCAAAGCCCCCAAATATCTAAATGTTTTCTTGGGTTATCAACCAATTTACTGGGAGAAAAGGAAGTTCATCCAAAGTATGCAAACGTACTTGAAGTTTCTCTTTCTGGTTTCTGTTTTCTTTGGCTCTTATCTGACACTTAATAGCTGGAGTCTTATAAGACACAAGGATAGTCATTCAAGTATACTTTATTAACATAGGAACTTGAGCTATCTTTTGGGTATTGGTCTGAATGTTACTCTAAAATAAGAAAGCCACACCTTAAGGAACCAGAAATTTTTAAATAGTGACATCAGAATCATCTATTTTGCCCCTACTTTTATGGATAAAATGAATATTAACTGAATATTTCACCTTTTATTTAAAATTCACAGAATTCTATTTCATTTGGGTAATATGTTTAATGTTAGATCATTATCTCTCAAACATCTCTTCCAGCTCTAAAATCAGTGAATTTGTGGTCAAATATAAAATTCCACTTAAGTGAAGTCATTCTGACATCTAGTTCTAGAGAACAAGACAACTTTCATAAGGCACGTAAAGCACGAAGGGAAATGTTATTTTTTCTAAGACCTTCCAGACTAACAGTGGTTAAGTGATTTTCCCTAGATTATACATTAAGTGTTTGAGGTTGAATTTGAACTCAAGTCTTCCTGACCCCATGTCCATCATTTCATGAAACATTCTACCAATACATTGGTTACTTAACCACTGTCTGCCTCAGTAAAATGAGGACAATACTATCACTTACTTCCCAGAGCTGTTGTGAGGATCAAATGAGACAGCAATTATAAAGTGTTTACCATAATGTTTGACATATTGTAGGTACAATTTTTCTTATTGTTCTGTATTGTCCAACTTTTCTATTTGGGATTTTCTTGTTAAACTTACTAGAAGGTTTGCCATTTCCTTCTCCAGCTTATTTTACAGACAAGGAGCTAAAACAAACAGGATTAAGTGATTTGCCCAGGGTCACACAGCTAATATCTGAGGCTATATTTGAACTCATGCAGATAAATTTTTTCTGATTTCCCAGCCCAGTGTCACCTACCTACCTTCCCCAAAGGACATTATAAAAATGCTTATTCTTTCCCACTTTTTCTCTCCTCCATTGCCAGTGCTTTGTACTGTTAAATTAGTCTGGATGGCCTTTTCCATCACACGTTTATTGGAATTACCTCTTCATTGTTGAGAAGAGCCAAGTCCATCAAAGTTGATCATCACATAATCTTCTTGTTGCAGTACACAATGTTCTCTTGTCTCAAGGTTCATTCAGCATCAGTTCATGTAAGTCTTTCCAGGCTTTTCTGAAGTCAGCCTTCTCTAGATTCAAATCATGCTACTGATTTTTGGCTATGTGAATGAAGATGGACAAATCACTTCTCTGGACTGTAAAATTTTTCTCATTTGTAAAATGGAAATAATAATTGTAGCTCATCACACAGATAAGAAAGCTTCCAATTAAATGATTTATATAAAGTCCTTTGCAAAACTTGAGCTACCATATCAATGTTTTAATATATAGAATCAAATGTGATAAAGAATTAAAATTAAAATTTGTAAATAAAAAAGCCCAAGCAAATATTAGTTGTTTTTAAATTGTGTCTGATTCTTTATAACTCCATTTGGAGTTTTCTTGTCAGAAATACCAGAGTTGTTTGTCATTTCTTTCTCCTGCTCATTTTACAGATAAGAAAATTGAGGCAAATAGAGTTAAGTGACACCCTAGATCACCAACTAATAAGTGTCTGAGATTGGATTTAGACTCAGGTCTTCCTGACTTCAGGCCTGGTGCTCTAACCATCACATTACCTAGCTGCTTCCCACTTAAATAAATACTATTTACAAAAGATAGAGCTCTAACTTAAATATATAAACATATACATTTAAAATACTAAAGTATTACCAAAGTAATGCATTGAAAAAACAAGCCAAATTCAGCAGTTATATTGCTTTTAAATCTAGTAAAATTAGTAAACATTATGAAATGCTTACAATATGCCAGGCATTGTATGTAGGGCTAGGAATACAAATACAAAACAAAACAAGTGATAGACTGTCCTCAAGAGCTTTGGAATGAATAACATCGGCCTTTTCTGTAATGTATAAATTGGATATTTTTTTATGTACACAAATATTTTAAAAATCCATTTCAGTCCATCCCCTACATACAAAACAGTAATAAATTTTTATTATGGTAAAGTTTAAATTCAAATGGCAATTTTGATTCCCCATTCATGGGGGAATATATGGGAACATAGGATCATGGATAAATTTTTAAGTTAGAGGTGACTTTTGAAGTCATCTAGTTTGACCCAACTCATTTTACTAATGAGGAAATTGAGACTCAGGTTAAATGATTTACTCAGGGTCACACAGGTTATAAACATCTGAGGTAAGATTTCAACCCATATATTCAAGAACGGAACTCTTTTAAGTCCAGAACTCTTAACTACTATAAAATACTACAGACTCATCTTTACTTTTAAGATACATGTGTGTTTCTTAAGTGATTGTTATTAGTGAAACATTTACCCGATGTTAGTCTTTAAAGTCATAATTGGGCTTCCAGCTGAAACCACTTTACAAAATGTGAGCAAAGTTCAAACCTCTGTTAGTTTCATTTCAACAATCCCATTTATAAAGTTGGAAAACGTAGTGAAACCATTTGAATTACCAAAACACATTACAATTAATAATTTAAATAACTCAACTGTCATCTTAAACTTGGCTTACAGCAGAGATCTGATCAGATTGCCCCTGTCCTCAAGGAACTTAGAATGGTGAAGTCAATGTATACAAGGTTTGGGGAGCCCGAGAATGGAGACAAGGTCTTTCTTAAGAAACCTTTGTTAGCTCCCATTTACTTCGCTAGGACCAAATAATTATTCTTTAGTTTGGCATTTCAACCATTCCATAATTTAACTTTCATCTGATTTTCCAAATTTATTTTATATTATATATATATATGTGTGTGTGTGTACATATATTTAATATTATATATATATGTATATTTATATTAATCTTTAACAATGCTTTATAATCCAACAAGACTGTCCTTTAAATTGCATTCCATCTTCTAGAAAGAAGATTTTGACATTCTGACATGGGCTTTGCATGGGTTATATTCCCCATGCCCAGAACTTAATCCCTCTTCGACTTTGTCTCTTGAAATCCTTGACTTTTTTCCAGTTAGTGAGTTTATGAACATTTATTAAGCATTTACTAGGTATTATACTATGGGCAACTAGGTGACTCATTGGATCGTGCACTGGGCTCAGAATCAGGAAGATTCATCTTTCTGATTTCAGATCAGGTCAGACATTAATTAGCTATGTGATTCTAGGCACGTTACTTTTAACCCTGTTTGCCTCAGTTTCCTCATCCTCATGATGGAACTAAAGAAAGAAATGGCAGACCACTTCAACATATTTGTCAAGAAAACTCCTCATAGGATCAGGAAGAGTGAAGTGACACAACAATAATAGATATAATGCTACATTAGGGATACAAAAAGGCAAAAAAAACAGTTCCTGCTTTTAAGGAGTTCACAGTCTAATGGGGGCAGCAACATGTGTGTAACAATGGACAACTATAGAAGGAATAATCAACTCAGCTCAGGTGAAACCTTTTATATGAACCCTGAATTCCCATTAGCATGTTCTTCCTCAAATTACTTTCTGTTTATTTATACAATATGCATTATTAATACTATATGGACTATACTATACATATGCATTATTTTTATATTAGAAACTTACTTTCTGTGCTAGTATCTTCTGTATTATGTTTCAGTCCTTCCTTTGTGTTTGTTGTATGTCATTATACTATAGAAGCGCCATCTTCCAAACCAGACTCTCTGAGACCATGGAAGCATACAGCCTCAATTTTCACCAAGTCATTTTCTGCTCTGCTGCTTCTAGATCCACCCCCTTCCTCTAAGAATTGCTGTTGTTTTGCTATTGTTGTTTGTCCTTTGTTCGGAAAAAATAACATCAGAAAGGGGATGCTATGACATGAAAGTAAATTGGATTTAAGTGAGGAGGACTGGGCAAGGTCACCTGCCTCATGTTCCCCTCCAGAGCCATCTGGGTCCAGTGGCAAGATATTGATCAAGATGACTGGAGATGGCCCTGGATGAAAGGGGAAACCTTGTCCTTTTTAAGCTAAGTTCTTCAACAGGTCAAAGTTTGACTGAGGAAACAACCATTCAGTGACTAAAGCTAGGTAGCAATCAAGGCAAAGAATCTACTCTTTCACCTAATCCAAAAAAAAATTTAAATAAAGTATTGAATCTGGGAGGGGAAGGAATGAGGGAAGAAAGGAATGAGGGAAGAAAGGAATGAGGGAAGGAGGGAAGGTAGGAAGGAAGGAAGGAAGGAAGAGAAGAGAAGAAAGGGGAAGGGAGAAAGAGAGGAAGGAAGCAGTCTTCCAACTGAACAATTTTAATTTTTGAGCCAGCTTTACTCACAAAGGTTTTGTGCCTTTATTTATTGGCTAGATTTTTTTCTTAAGGATCAAAACCAATCTGATTCTAACTGGTCACCAATAGGTTCTGGGCCAAGCCCCATTCAATCATTGTTTGGGTCTTGATTGACTCAATTGAATATAAATATCAATCATTTCTGCTTTGGCCAGAAATCCTGAGGGTCTTCCCCTTTTAGATACATTTATCTATCTATTTATCTATTCATCTATCCATCTATCTATGTATCTATCTATCTATCTATCTATCTATCTATCTATCTATCTATCTATCTAAGTCTAAGAATTGTAATCAAATCAACACCATTATTGCCTTTGGGAAGGAAAAATCATTGACTGTCCAATTATTTTACTTACTATCAAGGTGAATTCTAAGATATTGATTCCATTCCCAGACTCCAAAAACTTAATATACATTGTCTTCAACATTAGAATATAAGTTTCTTAAAGGTAGGGCCTGTCCCACAATAATTGTATCCCTGTAGTAGCAAAAACCAAAAGATGAAATCCTCCTTCCCTCCCTTTACCATTTTCTGCTCATTTTTATAAAGTAAGTGGGATGCAGAGGACATGAGGCTTTCTCAAAAATTTGACTATTGCCATAGTTTGGGGAACTGCCATAATTCAGGAAAACACCCTCTTGCTTGTACCCTGGCACAAACTGCTTTGTAATCTATAATTCCCCTGTTCTTGTACCCTGGAGTATAGATTGTAAGCCTTGATACTAAGTCAGGGACAGATGGGGCCCAAGATGTGATAAAGTTGTTTTAGGGTATTAAGAAAAAATCCTACTCTGTTGCCAGTCCTTTGTCTCATTTCGCTAGATTTTGGTGAAGGCAATGTCCCTTTCCTGCATGAACTGAAAAAAACTGCTTTTTGCTCTGGCTCTGAGAAACTCTTATTTGAATTATTTTTGGGCTAGTGGTCGCTGTCCCACACAGATTTTTGGGGGCTCATCTGGGACTTGAGCTTCCCTCATTGGCGAGTCTCTCTCATCACTCCCAAAGATAGGTGTTTGTTGGGGGAGCAGCCCCCATAGTCTTTGAACTTGATGGAGAGAGAAAAGAGGGGAAGGAGATCCCTCTGTGGGAAAATAGGAGCCTGAAGAGACAGACTCACCAAAGCAGAAACCAAAAGAAGTTCTAACAGACTAAGAGAGAAAAAAGTAAGAGGGTCATGCAAAATATACATGTATAACACACAGGAAAAGATGAAAGGGGAAGAGAGAAAGTGTGTGTGTGTGTGTGAGAAAGAGACAGACAGACAGACAGAGACAGAGACAGAAACAGAGAAACAGGATGCTTTGGCTGGTACCAAAAGATGTGGTTCCAGGACCCAAAAATGAAGGGATAGAATAAATACCAGGAATGGTAAATATGAAATAGTGGAACTCTCACCATTTGCCAGGAGAAAGGAAACACCCCATTTGGTTGGTACATGCCTTTAAGCTGGCAGGCTAGGTCCTGAAAGGGACTTAGCACCCTAAAAGAGTTAGCTATAATAACGAAAAGTGGAGTTGGACAGCATAGTGGAATTAGGGGAGACATCACTCAGAGTGGGGGAAAGGGAAGGGAAAGATCTGTGGGTTTGGGAAGGAGAAGCTTAGTCCACCCTTCCACCACTAGTATGGCTGCTATTTAAAAATGAGAAAATAAACCTACTCACTGGAACTCATCCCCACACCCCCACACCTCCACACACCCACATGCTTTTGCCCCCCCCCCCCCATTAAACAAAATTACTTTAACATTAATTGCTTCTGTTGTTTGAAGGAATAGCTTACATTTGCATGGTGTTAGTAACTGAATGTTTTTATTTTTCAATTCTGTGGTTGTTTTAAGGCAAAGTCATTTGTGATACTATATCAAAGGTTCTGCCACTTAGCAATCAAGGAACTTCTAAGAGAAGTTTGTTAGATTTATGGCTAACTGCAAATTCTCTGAAAGTGGTTATTTCAAAGCCCATTCAGCAGATAATCTAACATTTATTAAGTGCATCATGGTCTCATTGTTTAATGAATATGATCTATAGCTTTCTTGCTCTACAGGCATATGGGATAGTTTAGGATTTAAAACCCGATAGTGAAACTTGCTATTGAGATGAAATTTCTTGGGATTATAACTGTTATTGTTTTGAGTTTTGAATTTGGGAATAATTATCTCATGAATTATTAAGTTAGTAACCCACGATGTGAGAGCTGAATTGGCTAAAGTGGGATTGTTGTTACATGATTGGTTGTCAACTATGCCCTCAGACTGAGGCCTTAAAGGATCAATTTTGATGCTATTATAATCATGTCTCTGTTTTTTCCTCTTATAGCAAATTTCTATTATCAGAGTAAATAGTCAATAGAAACTATAAACACAGATTAAGTATATAATATTTTGTTGTTTTTGATCTGAAAATATGTAGTTATTAAATCTTATAATTAGGTAAATGAGCATTTAGCCTAATCATCTATCTATTTCAAGATATATGTGTCTATATGAAATAAAGTCCTTTAAGGACTTTATGTAAATGTAAAAACAATTGATACAACTGTTTGTGGGACCTGTTATTTTATTGAATATTGAAATGGAAGCTGAAACATCTTTCATATAGTTTAGGGAAGAGGATTTTAGTGTAATATATGTATATATATACTGGCAGAAAGGCTTCACATATGCCTCAGGCAGAAGTCTGAGTTAATTTCTATCACTATCCTGCTTTTGATGTTAAATGAGACCTGTTAATGAAGGTTTTTGTGAATACCTGTGTTATTCTGATGGGATTCCCCCTTTTTGAGAATTGCTTTTGGGATATAATATAATTGGTATTAAAAGAAATGTCAGAGCAGCTAGGTGGATGGAGTCCAGCCCTGAAGTCAGGAGGACCTGAGTTCAAATTTGATCTCATACACTTAACACTTCCTAGCTGTGTGACTCTGGGCAAATCACTTAACTCCAATTACCTCAGCAATTGGAAAAAAAGTAAAAATAAAAAAAATAAAACAAAAGATGTGATGTCTATCTATTTACAAAATCCTCAGGAAAGGTAAAATCATACCTCCCAAGGATGAGGGTTCTGCTCTTAGTTTTCTCTCTCTCTAGTTCTCTTAGACGTTTTCAGCAATTCACTTTCAAATGCTCAGCACTAGACAGCTGTATTGACCAGCTTCAGGTGTCTGACTCAACCCACTGGATCTTCAACCCAGCTCAATGCCCATTGTCAGCAGAAAGTAGTTTCAGAAGATGAGATCATCATCCCACATCCAAAAAGACTTTGGGCCCCATTGGTTTGAAGAGGAACTAGAACTGGTTGGTGAATGGACCCCAAACTACTCTGATAGGTTCCCCATAAGAAGTCCATCAATTCTGTGAAGAGGGGAGGTTATATAAGATTAATGCTATCCCTCTGCTGCAGTAACATTTGTAGCTTAAGATAGGGACATCGAGTTAAGATTTGGGTTAATATTACTGGGAAAGGATATCACATAAACAATTCAATTTGATGCTTGTAGCTTGCCCGGCCTTAACAAATAGGTACAATTATGTCCTAGTAGAGAAAGAGATTTTTTACGGAACTTCCTGTCCGATTTGGAATAATATTCTATTTGCTACTAGTGCTAGACATTTGGAAAATGCAGTTTAAAGAGTAAGTTAGTTATACATGTAATAGATATAGATCTCTTCAGAAGGTTTGTAATCAAATTAAGGACTTAAGGTAAGTGACAGACACCAATGCCTGGACAGAATTGGTAAAGTATTCTGCAAAAGAGTCTGAACAAAAAACAATTTTTTTTTTTTTTCTGAGGCTGGGGTTAAGTGACTTGCCCAGAGTCACACAGCTAGGAAGTGTTAAGTGTCTGAGGCCAGATTTGAACTTAGGTCCTCCTGAATTCAAGGCTGGTACTCTATCCAGTGTGCCACCTCACTGCCCCCAAAATCCTACAAGTTAAAGGTGAAATTAATGAAATAGAATGTAAAAAAAACTATTGAATTAATAAAAGTAAGAGTTGGTAATATGAAAAAAATAAATTAAAAATTTAATATGATTAAAAAAAGAAATAAAAAGCTAAATTACTAGTGTCAAAAATGAAAAAGGATAAATATATCACTAAAGAAGATAAAGTCAAAGCAATTGTAAGGAGTTACTTTGCCTAATTATATACCAAAAAAATTTAACAATTTAAGCAAAATGGAAAGATATTTACAAAAATACAAACTGCCCAGATTAACAGAAAAGGAAATAAAATATCTAAATAGACCTATTTTAGAAAGATAAATTGAACAGGTTATAAACAAGCTTCCTAAGAAAAAAGTACCAGAATCTGATGAAGTGAATTTTATCAAACATTTAAAGACCAACTAATTCCAATAGTAAATAAATTATTTGGAATAATAGGCAAAGAAGAGGTCCTACCAAACTTCTTTTATGAAACAAATTTGTTTGGCCATTCTCTAAATGATTGGATTAGCTCACAGATCAATCAACAATGAATTAAGATCCCAAATTTCCCACATCTTTTCCATTTCTTTCATTTTTGTCAATCTAATAGGTGTCCAATTACATCTCAAGATTGTTTTAATTTGCATTTCTCTAATCAATAATGATTTAGAGCATTTTAATATGACTATATATTGTTTTGATTTCTTTATTAGAAAACTACCTGTTTTTTGACCATTAATCAATTGGGGAATGATTCTCATTCTCATAGATTTGACAAAGTTCTTTATATATCTGAGATTGTTGGTTGATCTATGAGCCAATCCATCCATTTTGGAAAGAAATTTGGAATCATGTCCAAAGAATTGCGAAACAATCTTTAATCTTTGACCCAGCAATACCACCATTAGGTTTGTTTTCCAAGATGATTAAGGAAAATGGAAAAGAACCTACATGTTCTAAAATGTTTGTCATGACAAAGAATTGGAAATTGTGAGTTTGTCCATCAATTAGGGAATGACCAAACAAATTGTGATATACACACACATACACACACACATGATGAAATGTTATTCTGTGGTAAGAAATGATGAACTCAATGATTTTAGAAAAGCATGGAGAGACCTCCACAAAATAATGAAGATCAAAATGAGCAGGACCAAGAGAACATTGTATATAGTAATAGCAACATTGTTTTAAGAAAATCTTTAAACAATCAAATCATTCTACTATATATAGCCAAATTAATTTCAAAGATCATATGAAGGAAAATTTCTGAATTCAGAAAAGAATATTGCTGTGGTATTGGAGCTAGTTTATCTAGAAAAGTTTGGACTCAGGATGGAAGATGTTATCCATTTCAGGTAAATAGATGCTAAGAGAAAATAGTCATAGTATAATGTGTATGAGAGTATATATGGATACATGTGTATGTTTACAGATATCTGTGTTTATGTATGTATATGTCCCATGCTTAATTGTAGTCTTCTTTAGGGTGGATAGGAAAATAGAGAAGAAAAATAAATAAGTACACAGCAGAGAACAAAAAAAAATAATAAGAAAGCAAAATAGGGCAACTTTAAAAACAATATATTGTATTTATTATATAGATTATTTTTGAAATGGAAATTTATAATTTTATATTGAATCCTCTCTTATGGTCTGCAGTGTACATGCAATTTTTTTTTTCTTTTCTCATTTTATGTTTAAGTGTAAAATAAAAAAATACCAAAAAAAAAAAAAAAAAAAAAAAAGGAAGGAAAACCTTTTGAGATACCTGTTATAGCTTGCTTCTCTCTCATTACTATCAGCTTGCTTTGATTTGTCAGCATCATTCTAAAAAATGTTTATGAATTTTGCATCTTGGATAACACTAGATCACCTTAACCTTCAATACCCCACCTCCTCAATCAGTCAACTTATGACTCTGGGATCTCAGCCAGCTTTCTTTCTTTCTTTCTTTCTTTCTTTCTTTCTTTCTTTCTTTCTTTCTTTCTTTCTTTCTTTCTTTCTTTCTTTCTTTCTTTCTTTCTTTCTTTCTTTCTGTCTGTCTGTCTGTCTGTCTGTCTGTCTTTCTTTCTTTCTTTCCTTCCTTCCTCCTTCCTTCCTTCCTTCCTTCCTTCCTTCCTTCCTTCCTTCCTTCCTTCCTTCCTTCCTTCCTTCCTTCCTTCCTTCCTTCCTCCTTCCTTCCTTCCTTCCTCCTTCCTTCCTTCCTTCCTTCCTTCCTTCCTTCCTTCCTTCCTTCCTTCCTTCCTTCCTTCCTTCCTTCCTTCCTTCCTTCCTTCCTTTCTTTCTTTCTTTCTTTCTTTCTTTCTTTCTTTCTTTCTTTCTTTCTTTCTTTCTTTCTTTCTTTCTTTCTTTCTTTCTTTCTTTCTTTCTTTCTTTCTTTCTTTCTTTCTTTCTTCCTTCCTTCCTTCCTTTCCTTCCTTCCTTCCTTCCTTCCTTCCTTCCTTCCTTCCTTCCTTCCTTCCTTCCTTCCTTCCTTCCTTCCTTCCTTCCTTCCTTCCTTCCTTCCTTCCTTCCTTTCTTTCTTTCTTTCTTTCTTTCTTTCTTTCCTTCCTTCCTTCCTTTCTTTCCTTCCTTTCTTTTTTTTTTTTTTTAAGTCTGATATGGTGTAGGAGTGGGGGAAAGAGCTAATTTTTATATGAGAAGGTTGCAAAGACTAGTCATGTCTCCATCTTTTAGGCTTTTTTAAAAAAATAAATTTGATTTTTCACCATCTAGAAATGGCAGAATCTAAACTATTCTGGTTTCACATATGCAATTAACACAAGTTCTTTTGAGCTGGGAGCTCAGGGAGTATAATTAAATTTTCTTAAATTGACAGACATTCATTACTGGAAGGAAATCAATAGCAATAACACCATGTCAAAGAAGAGGAAGTTTGAATTTGAATGTGTTCTCCACCTTCTATTTAATAATGTTTTTGATTACATAATCAATCTTCCCATGGCTTAGGACCTTGCCTATTGATAGAAATGGAAATGGCCTGACCAAGTTGTTCATTTTTTACCTTAAACTTTCATTTAAGGAAGATTCAAACAGAAAGATTTGGGCCCTTGCAAATCCTTCTGTTGTGTGGGAGAAGAAGCCAAACAAACTAATTATAAAATAAAAAACAAAAATAACTTCAAAGGCCAAATAAAAATAGAGAGCCTAGTACTAGAAGGACAAAATGTCAAATCAAATGAACTTGTTCTGAGATCAAATATAGTTACATCTTTAAGAACTCAGTTTACAAATTAACACTTAAGTACAAATGTACAATAAGATGTTTAATAATAAAACAAAAAAAGTCTATTTAAATAAAGGAGCAAAAGGAATAACTTAAACATCAGAACTGAGTAAATTCCTAAACTTCAACTATGCATTCAACTTCAAGTTTTCTAACTTCTAATGCAAGGATTCTTAACCTGAGGTCAATGAACTTGATTTTTTAGTTTAATATTTTGACAACTGTAATTTTTTTTTAAATGCCATTGGCTTTTTTTTTTTTTTTGAGGGTGGGGGTTTCTATCATCAATTTTTTTTCTAATTTGCTTCATCAGAGGTGAAATCTTCAGTATATTTTGATTTGTATTTCTCTCACATTCTCTCACATAGTTATCTGGTGCATACTTTCATATGGTCATTAATAATTCTCTTTTGAGAACTGTTGGTTCATGAGAGAAATAATTATTTCTCTTACATCAATAGACAATTATTGAATTAGGACTAAGATTTTTCCCTTTTTCTACTTCATTTAGAAATCAGTCCCTGTGGGTTATTCAGGCAGCTTTTAAAGTACAGGGATGATTAATGAAAGAGAAAACTCAGATCTGAATCCTAGGTAAATTTTAGTTTTGGTAAATCAGTAGATTTGGTCCATTATGTTTTATCCAGGCAGGTCTGGGTAAAAGTGGATTCTCCCTTTTGGCTAGTTAATCCTAGGTGAGATAATGTGAGAATAGAAAAGTCTCTTTGACCAAGACTGAGTAATAAGTCACATCACTGCAAATCCCCATTAGAATAAGCCTACTTTCATTATAATACTTAATCTCTCATTACTTGTTGACCAATCATAGTTGATGCCATCCTCAAGAGAACCATTCTTCCAAGCACTTATAAGCATAGAATGGATTCATGAGTTTGGCATTTAAGAGTGGCACTGACACTTTTACTAATTATATGCTAGAATGACTAATAAAATGATTAATTATCCTTAAACTTTGTCTCTTAAACCTTTTATATATCACATTCAAATCTTTTAACTACTTAATCTATAGCCATGATGCTCCCTCTTAAATTTTTTCTGGCAATTGAAAGTATATGATAAAAAATTTTTAAAATCTGAATAGTTGGTATATATAAAGCATTATATAAAGCACTTTGAATATATTAACTCATTTCTTCATTCATCTTTAGACCCAAAACTTTTTCTTGAGGGAATCATAAGTTAAAATTTGTTATACAAAATTTTCTTTAAAGGACACTGAGTGATATAGTAAACAATATCTTCAACTAGATTTTCAAAAGATCAAAAAATACCATTGAGTTAAATGTTTCCTTCACTCCTCTTCTCAGGCCTTCTTCCCTCACCATAGGATCAAAAGGCTTGATATTAAGATGGAAATTCAATGGAGACAGTTTGCAAAAGTCTAAAAGAATGTAAAATTTCAGAATATGAAGAGACTGTTCAATCTTCTTATTTTATAGAAACACCAGGAGCCCCATCTATTTACTTAAAAAAAAAATTCCTGTGCACAAAGTAAGCAATGGATGGCAGTCTGCCCATTCAACATAAAACAAACACAAATGTCATATTGTTAGTTGGATTTGAAAAGGATTTGTATATTTGTAACAGCCTCCTAATAATCTTCCTTCTGCAAGTGTCTCCTCTCTCTATTCCATCTTCTATGCAGCTGCCAAATTGATATCCCTGCAGTACAGATCCGATTATGACTTTTCTGTGTTCAAAAATATTCAGTCACTCTCAACTGCAACAAGGAGAAGATACAAAATCTCTATTTGGTAATGTAAAGTCCTTTACAATCTTACTCCCTGTCTTTTTAAAATCATAAGTAACAGTTTTTCATTGTTATTCTGAACTGAAAGAAAACAAGGCAGTAGAAGTTGAAGAACTGATCACAAAGCCAAGAAGACTTAAGTTCAAGGACGCCTCTGGTCCCTGTTAAATTACTTTGAGCATATCACTTTTTAATGCTATACACCACTATATTGCAGAGAGGGTGCCTACCTATATTAGGAAAAGGAGTTTTCTCATCTAAATTCCCTTTTCAATATTCCAATTTTATTCTAAACTTGACCATTGCCAATTAATATGACAGTTTCTATATGCAAAGAATAGAAAAGTGCATAGAACTTTAAATCTTCATTATGCCTAGTTTCTTTTAAAGTATATAATATATTCAAGATGTTATTTCTAAAGCTGTCAAATCTACCTGTGCTTCCCTCTGAACCTCTTATGTTTTGTCACTTTTTGAATGCTTCACTGAGGCTATTTTCATCTGTTTTCATCATCTACTACCATTCTCAACTAATTTCTTTTTTTAAAATCTCCTTTGTCATTAGTAAGCATAGTCAACAAGACAAATACTTCCATTTGTATTTGTGGACATGCATGTTCCCAAATCCATACATTCACACATTTAAACATTAGCCATGTCCAAAAATGTATTTTTCATTCTTCTCTAGTCTCTGACCTTTCTGTAAATTTCATCTCTGCTTCATTGCATTCTCATTGGTCATTGCATTAAACAAAATTCTTAAGTCTTTCACAATTATTTTTCTTTGCATCATTGTAGCTATTGAATAAATTGTTCTCTTGATTCTGCTCATTTCAGTTTGCATTAATTCATACATCCTCCCAAACTTTCCTGGATCCTTTCCTTTCATGATCTCTTAAATTACAATAATATTCCATTATAAATACCATAATTTCTTTAGTCATTCCCTAATTAGTGGACATCTTTGCTTTCAATTCATCACTATAACAAAAAGTACTTCTATGAATATTTTTACATAAACAGGTCCTTTCTCTTTTTTTAATTCTTTGGGACTGAAGATGTATACATTTAATGATTTAGGAATACAGTTCCATATTATGTTTTAGAATAGCTGTATTAATCCACAGCTTCAATAACAATAAATTAGTGTCCTTGTTTTCCCAAATCCCCTCCAACAGTTGTCATTTTCCTTTTCTTTTTTTTGTCATCTTTGTCAGTGATAGGTATGATATTTTAATGAATCAGTCTTAATTTTTGTTTCTCTTATCATTAGTGATTTGGAATGATTTTTCATGATTGTTAATAGCTTAGATTTCTTCCTTTGATAGTTCATATTTTTTGATCATTTATTTATTAGGAAATGATTCTTGTTCTTAAATATTTGAATCAACTTCCCTACATACCTTGGATAGCATACCTTTATCAGAGAGGATCGGTATATAGATTTTTCCCCTAGTTAACTATTCCTTCCAATTTTTCCTGCTTTGATTTGTACAAAAACTTTTCTATTTTAGTCATCAGATCTGTCTATTTTATCTTCTGTGATTCTCTCAGTTTCTTATTTGGTCAATAACTCTTCTCCTACCCATAGTTGTAAATAGTATTTCCTTCATTGCTCTTCTCATTTGTTTATGATTTGACCTTTTATATCTAGGTTCTGTAAAGCACTTGAAGTTCATTATGGAACATTGTGTGAGATGTTCAATCTATCTTTCCAAATTGATTATCACTCCC
The DNA here is from genome assembly GCF_048593235.1 of Sminthopsis crassicaudata. NCBI lineage: Eukaryota > Metazoa > Chordata > Mammalia > Dasyuromorphia > Dasyuridae > Sminthopsis > Sminthopsis crassicaudata. Next base: position 349,157,063 of record NC_133617.1, on the reverse strand, counting down.
TCTCACACACTTCTAATTTCAGCAAAAATGGTTTATTTTATGCTATCTACATATCATATCCCATCTCTCATCACTGTGTCTTTGCACAAGCTGTCTTTTATGCCTTGAATTCATTCCTTTCTCTATCTGCTTTTGGAATCTTTAGCTTTCCCTCAATGTTCAGCTTAAGGATCATCTCCTGGGATTTTCCTGATTCTCTCCACTACATAGTGGTTAGTAATCTTCACCCATCACTTTGCATATACTCTGGGTAGGGTAGCTCCTCCCAAGTTAAGTATAAGTTCCTCTAAGGCAAGAACAGTTTGTTTTTGGTCTTATTATCCCTGGAACTTAAGCACAATTCCTGGCACATAATAGGCACTCAGCAAATGCTTGCTTAATTTTAAAACATAATCTGAGCACTCTGTTTTTAGATCATCTAATTTAACGCAAGGATGGAACTTTTAGTATTTAGTTGAATGGACAATGAGCATGGATTTTAAATGGCCAAATATCATATTTTTGAGACAAGATAGAAAATAAATCTCATTCAGTCAAAAATCAAATATTCTGCCAAGTTCCTGTAGAATTAAAGACCATAATCTATTTTGTTGATTAAACTACCTTGTATCCCAGATATGAGGAGACCAAGTTGACATAATGTTTTAATCTAGCATAAAAAAGAGTATCTGATAGCCTTAAGCACTTTCTTTTTGAAAAGAAACTCTGTATCCTCTCAATGATTAAAAACAAACTTGAAAAAACATTCAACTCTAGACCATGATGATATGAAGTAGCTAGTACATTTTTTGAGGCAAATATAATCATCTGTCCATCTTTTCTATAAAAAAAATACAAATAAGAATTCCATAGTTTATCTTTTAAAAATCTTGCTTCAGCTGTAAGTGTATTACTTTAGTGGAAAAACATTAAAATAAATATACAGAGGTCAGGCTTGAACTGGTATTGCTCACCTGTGACCTGCACTTGTTTATTTACATTTGAGATTTCTCAAAGAGGAGCCCTTCAATTTAGAGTCTCCTGGGGAATGTTCAAGGAACTTTTGCAAAACACCTATTGGGCTACATAGTCAAAACAAAAATACCTTAAGAATAACAAGAAAATTAAAACCTCCACAAACTACCTCAAAACAGACTTCTCTCTGGCTAGGTGGACAAATACAAAATGATAGCATGTAAACTAGTATGCTAAAAATGAATGTACACTTAAGAAAAATAATTTCAAAGATAGTGCTCTTTCCCTCTCAAAACTCCTCACTTCCAGTGCTTTGGAAATTCTCATCTCCTGCTATTGCTATCAACTATACAAACCCGATTGGGAGGATGTCTGCTCCTATCTGATAAACTGCCTAGTGATAGTGGCAAAACTCAGTGGGAATAGCAAGGCAAGCATGTAAACAATGGGGAAGGTATAGGAGGAGAAAAAGAAGGAAGGAATATGTTCCTTTATGCTTGTCCTCTCCCTTTTTCCTTCTCTAATCTATATATTTTTTTCTCTACATTTCCTTTTCTAATTTACATTTCCTTTTCAGACTACATAATATTTTGTTTCATACTTCCCTTATGCATTTATAACTTATTATGTATTATAGTTATCCTTCTATCTTACCAGTTTCTCCCTCCCTCCTTCTCTCCCATTACTAGATTGAAAGCTTTTTGAAGGCAGTGATCATGTTTTATAAATCATTTCTTCACATGCCCAACACATGCCCATCAGTTAAATATTTTAAGTGCCTATTTTGTGTCAAGCACTGTGCTAAGAAATGGGGATACAAAGATATAGTAGATATTTAATTAATAAAATGCTTTCTAAATGAAATTTAATCTTCTATCTTCTAAATGTAGGAAAATAATTTCCTACATTATGGCCGATGTTCCTCTGGTTAATTATGAATTCCTAAAGGGAACTTCTCTCTCTACTATCTGCTTGTAAATTGCTAAAAATCTCATATAGAAAATAGCCTTCTGTCAGCAGTGTAATGAAATCTTTGCCTCTTGATATGGAGATGTATCTAAGCCTACAAATACTTTTGATACCTCAGAACACCAATTTGAAATCCAAATAGACTTTTAGGTCCAAAACCCCCAATCCCTGATTGCAGAAAAAGAATTAATGGAGTCTGAATACAGATTGAAGTATACATTGTTATTATCTTTATTATTTATTCTTGTTTATTTTGTCTATATTTTCTTTTGTAACATCTTTCATTGGAAATGTTTACTATGAATATAATCTATATAAAATTGCTTGCCTTCCCAGGAGGGAGGGAGGGTGAGAGGGAGGGAGAGAATTTGGAACTCAAATTTTAAAAAATGTTAAAAATTTTGGTTTACGTGTCATGATAAAAATGAAATAAATGCTTGTTCTTTTCTTCTCCTCTAATTGTGTCATAGAAAAAATAGGGAATATCACCTTGAGCAATCTTCCTCTTTTTTTTTTTTTCTGAGGCTGGGGTTAAGTGACTTGCCCAGGGTCACACAGCTAGGAAGTGTTAAGTGTCTGAGACTAAATTTAAACTCAGGTCCTCCTGAATTCAAGGCTGGTGCACTATCCACTACGTTACCTAGCTGCCCCTACCTTGAGCAATCTATAAGAAGCTACCTCTCTAAATGAGGGAGATTTCATTCTAGTTCAGATTCTGACACTAAGGTATCCTTTAGACTTCAGGGCTCTCAAAATTTCACCACTCCAATTCTTTAAATAACAAGAAGTGGGCCTTAGCCTTTTGCTTTACAGTTTTTCAGTAATTCATTTTCATTTCCCTTTCAAGTGCAATGCAAAGTCATTCTTAAAACGGAAACCCTTCCCTAACCCTGGGATTAGTCCAATTACTCCTGGGAAAATTTCCTCAGGACAACAGGACAATGAAAAAACCTTAGGGAGGTTTTTTTTTTCTTCCCAGAGTTCTTGGAAACAAAATTGTCAAGCAATAGTCTTACCCTATAGGTTCATGTCAATTTAACTAAGTAAGAAAAATGAATTGAGGAAGCAGAAAGCAAAAAATGAAGTTAAAAACAAGAAACAATCAGTTCTTGTAATTCTGGTGGTGAAATAGATAGATAAAACAATCAAATCTGTATGTTGACTATAGCACCATAAGCTTTTTTTTTTTTTTTTTCACCTTGTGGTGGCCACTGCGTTAGAGATATAGATGATAAAAACTTATGAAATCCCTAGATAATCTGCCTCACACTTCTCTCATTTTAAAAATAGTGTAAAATAAGTTCTTCCTACATGTCCAGCCTTAATCTAGTATTTCCATGTCATTCTTTACATTTCGATCAAACTGGACTCCAATGCTGTTATTCATTTTCTGAACTTTTTTTTTTTTTTTTTTTTTTTTTTTTTTTTTTTTTAACTTTTGCAGACTGTCCACCATGCCTGGAATATATTCTCACTTCACATTGGCCTCTAAAAATCATTGTTCTCCTTTAAGGACCAGCTTAGATGGCAGCTTTTCCATTGAATACTCTCTGATTTCCCCAACTTAAAGTAATTGCTTCCTCTTCACATATCTGATAGCATTCCAAAATGTGATTATAACTTTTGACCTTTTTAGCATAGCATGAGATACTAGGGTCCTATGATGAGAGACTGAAAGTCATCCAGATCTTAAAAGTGATCTAGACCAACTCCCACTTTTTGTAGGTGAGGAAACCAAAGCTCAAGTAGTGAAGTAGTTTTCCAAAGTTTACAAGATTATAAGTGAGTAAGCCAAAATTTGAATCTGGGTCCTTTGATTCCAAGTCCTGCTAGTAGCATTGTAAACTCCTTTAGAATAGCAACTATGTTGTTTTTCAACTAGGCTGGACTTAGACTCAGAAAAACCTAAATTCAAATTCTTCCCAACACACTTACTAGCTCTGTGATTCTGGGCAAATTATTTTAACTTTCTCAGCCTCAGTTCTCCCACACATAAAATGAAGATAATAGTACAACCAGAGTTGATCCAACCTTTCTGGAGAGTAGTCTGGAATTATGCCCAAAGGGCTATCACACTGTGCATGTCCTTTGATCCAGCAGTGCCATTCCTGAGTCTGTATCCCAAGGAAACCATAAAGGAGGGAAAAGGACTCATATGTGCAAAAATGTTTATAGAAGCTCTTTTTGTGGTAGCAAAGAATTGGAAAATGAGTAGATGCCCATTAGTTGGGGAATGGCTGTACAAGTTGTGGTATATGAAGGTAATGGAATATTATTGTTCTATAAAAAATGATGAACAAACTGATTTTAGAAAAGCCTGGAAAGATTTACATGAACTGATACTGAGCAAACAAGGAGAACCAGGAATATATTGTACACAATAACAGCAAGAATGTTTAATGATCAATTATGAAAAACTTGATTCATCTCAGTGGTTCAGTGATACAACAGTGGGTCAGTGATCCAAGGCAATCCTAATAGACTTTGGATAGAAATGCCAGCTACATCCAGAAAAAGAACTATGGAGACTGAATGCAAATAAACACATGCTCTATCTACTTCTTTTTTCTTTTTTCTTTTTCTTTTCTTTTTTTTTTTTTTTTGTTTCTCTTCCATAGTTTTTCCCTTTTGTTCTGATTTTTCTCCTCCACCCACATGATTCATAAAGCAATGTGTATTAAAAATAAAGAACATTTTTTTTAAAAAAAGATAATTTCCTTCCTGACATTTTGCTCAACATCGGAAATACAGGAGAAAAGACACTTCAGAAAAATTCAATTTTAATTGAGCATTCTATTTGATGAAGCTATTTCCCTCTCCTTTTGGATGGCTGAAAGGAGGATTTGTAAATCTGGTTACAATAAATTCCATAGACTGAACAATCTACAAAAAAAGGTCCCTTTTCATACAATAGTCATTCCATGTCTAAAAGTACTCAATTCTGTGCCAAGGAAAAATCACATAGATATGTACTCTATAATTCTCTCTACCTTTATCATTGTTAGAAAGGTAGCATCATATAGCCAAAAGAATGCTGGACTTGGAATTCAAATGCCATCTATGACCAGAATTGTAATAAGGATGAGGTGACTGGGACTTTGCTCAGTGTACCAAAATTTAGAGGGTGCTGATAGCACTTTCAGCATGTAAAAATAATCTAGAAAGAATAATTACTTAACTAAGAAGTTACCAGATGTCCTGGCTCCATATTATAGGAATCGGATCCTATTCTATTCTCTACCCAACCATTTCCTAGTATCATGAGTTCTCTGTTTCTCTTGATCAGACTTTGTGTCCTGAGTCCTCCCTTCCTCACCTTAACTGAATTTGTCTTAAAAGACTGATATTAGGGCAGCTTTGTGCTTCTTGTTCTGGATATATTTTACATCATTAGAACAGCCAGTTATGCCTGCCTCTGATACTTACTACTTGTCTGACCACAAAGGAATCATTTAACTTTGAATAATAATATTTGTAGTATCTACCTCCCAGGACTGTGGTGAGACTCAAATAGCTGGGATATATAAAGCCCAATAAAATGGAGAAATGATTGCCTTTCTTCCTCCCTGTTTCAAACATTCCAGCTATCTAAAAAAAAAAAAAATAACGACTACCAAATCATTCAATAAAACAAGATAGTAAGCTAAGACCTGACATTTGGCAGAGGCAAGGATGAAATTTAGTGGTATTTATATGAAATTTCCCTCTTTCCCATACAGTATGCAGAACCAGAGGCTGGGCGTCAGCCCTTTCATTTCCTGTCAAATCTATTTCACCTCCAAGTTCAGCAAAGAGGGAATATCATTCCTACTAATGTGCTTATTTGATCAAAATTTCAGTACAATAAATAATGTGGACACCCTGTGGAATTTGGTGTATTGGGATTTGACCCTTCTTCTATGTAACAAAATCATCTTATTTTCATTTTGTTTGTACTCTGGGTATCATTTCTGGTTGAAGTGCTGAAAAGCAACAAAAACAAACTAAAAATTGGGTAAGCAGGCAATAGCAGAAAAGAGGGACTAAAATTCACAGTATTTAAGATCTAAGATATGCTGAATATTGGCCTTTGGACTGAAGTAGTGAGCTATACTCTACTTAGACAGTATTTGATACACAGAAAGCACCCAGAGAATACAAAAACATGATTAAATTTGGAAGGGAATTTAAAGATTATCTAATATAATCATCTCATTTTAATTTTTAAATTTTATTTTAATAGTATTTTTTCAATTACTTGTAAAAATGGTTTCCAACATTCATTTTTGTAAGATTTTGAGTTCCAATTTTTTTTCTTTCTCTCTCCCTTACCTTCTCACTCCCCAAGACTGCAAGCAATCTGATAAAGGTTATACATGTACAATCTTTTTTTTAACATTGCCATATGAGTCATGTTGGGAAAGAAAAATCAGAACAAAAGGGAAAAAAAACCAAAAATAAAACAAAAAAGGTGAAAATGCTATGCAATAATCCACATTCAGTCTCCATAGTTCTCTTTCTAGATTTTCCATTCAAAGTCAATTGGAATTGTCTTAGCTCGCCATATTGCTGAAAGAGCTAAGTCTATCATAGTTGATCATCATACAGTCTTGCTGTTACTGTGTGCAATCTTCTGATTCTGCTTACTTCACTCAACAGCAGTTCATATAAGTTTTTTCCACACTTTTTTTTTGAGCTCAACCTCCATGACATTCATACACCATAACTTATTCAGCTATTCCCCAATCGATGGGCAATCAATTCAATTCCCAATTCCTTGCCACCACAAAAAAAGAGTTGCAACACAAACACTTTTACACATATGGGTCCTTTCCCTCCCTTTATAATCTCTTTGGGATAGAGATCCAGTAGAAACAGTGCTGGATCAAAGAGTGTGCAGGGTTTGATAGTCATTTGGGTTTAATTCCAATTTGCTCTCCAGAATGGCTAGATCAATTCACAATTCCACCAACAATGTCCTAGTTTTTCCCATGTCCCCTCCAACATTTTTCATTATTTTTTTTTATCATCTTAGCAAATCTGATAGGTGAGAGGGTACCTCAAGAGTTGTTTTAATATGCATTTCTTTAATCAATAATGATTAAAAGTATTTTTTCATATGATTATGAATGGTTTTAATTCTTCATCTGAAAATTGTGTATTCATATTCTTTGATCATATATCAATTGAAGAATAACTTCTTTTCTTTTTTTATTAAAGCTTTTTATTTACAAAATATGTGTATGGGTTATTTTTCAGCATTAACAATTGCAAAACCTTTTGTTTCAACTTTTCCCTCCTTCTTCCCACCCCTTCCCCCAAATGACAGGTTGAACAATACACGAATAACTATTTTCTTATAAATTTGACTAAGTTCTCTATATATTTTAGAAATGAGGCCTTTATCAGGAACACTGGCTGTAAAAAATTGTTGCCCAGCTTTTTTGCTTCACTTCTAATCTTGGCTGCATGGTTTCATTTGTGCAAAAACTTTTTATTTGATTAATGCAATCAAAAACATCCATTTAATGTAATAAAAATATTCAATTTAACATAATCAAAAATATACAATTTAATATTATAAAATATTTATTTTTCTAGTTCTTATTGAACTAGTTGTCTACTTCTTATTTGGTCTTAAATCCTCCCTTCTCCAAAAATCTGACAGATAAACTATCTCTTCCTCTCCTAATCTGCTTATAGTATCACCCTTTATATCTAACCCAGACACCCATTTTAACCTTATCTTTTAAGATTTATTGGTTCATTTAATATTTTTCCCCAGTTATATTCAAAACAAAATTTTTTTTACATTTAAAATTTTTTTGAATTCTAAGTATTCTCACTTATCCTCCACCCACAATAAAAAAATAACATGTGAAGTTATATAAAACATTTTCATAAGAGTTGTGAAAGAAAACATAGATCTCTCACCTTAATAAAAATAAAAACTCTTAAAAGGTCCCACATGTGCAAAAATGTTTGTGGCAGCCCTTTTTGTAGTGGCAAGAAACTGGAAACTGAATGGATGCCCATCAGTTGGATAATGGCTGAATAAATTGTGGTACATGAATGTTATGGATCATTATTGTTCTGTAAGAAACGACCAGCAGGAGGATTTCAGAGAGGCTTGGAGAGACTCACATAAACTGAAGCTAAATGAATTAAATAGAACCAAGGGAACATTGTACACAGTGGCAACAACAGTGATCAACTCTGATGGACTTGGTTCTTTTCAACAATGCATAATTTAGACCAATTCCAATGGATCTATGATAGATTGAGCCATCTCCATCCAGAGTGAGGTCTGTGGGGACTGAGTGTAGATCACAATATTTTATTTGCACCTTTTTTTGTTATTGTTTGCTTGCTTTTTCTCCTCTCTCATTTTTTTTCCCTTTTTGATCTGATTTTTCTTGTGCATGATTATTGTGGAATTGTGTATAGAAGAACTGTACATGTTTAACATATATTGGATTGTTGCTGCCTAGGGGAGGAAGTGGGAGGAGGAGAGGGAGAAAAACTTGGAACACAGGGTTTTACAAGAGTGAATTTGAAAACTATATTTGAATGTATTTTGAAAATTAAAAGCTATTATTAAGAATTAAAAAATAAAAACACTCAAGAAAAATTAAGTTTAAGAAAAAGAGAAAGAGGGAGGGAGGGAGGGAGAGACAGACAGACAAAGACAGAGACAGAGAGGGGAACTTCAATCTGTATTAAAGACACAATCAGTTCCTTCTCTGGGTATGGATAGGCTTTTTCATTATAAGTCCTTTAGAGTAGCCTCAATTTATCTTGAGATAGGGTGTGAGATGTTGGTCTATGCATAGTTTCTGCCATACTATTTTCCAGTTTTTCAGCAATTTTTGTCAAATTGTGAGTTCATCAAACAGTATATTACTATAGTGATTAGCTATTGTGTCTTGTGTATCTAACCTATTCCACTAATCCTCCACTCTTTTTTCTTATCCAGTTCCAAATGGTATTGATGACTGCTACTTTATAATACAGTTTTAGGTCTGCTATGGCTCAGCCACCATCCTTTGTATTTTTTTTCCATTGATTTCCTTGATATTCTTGACCTTTTAATTTGCCAAATGCATTTTGTTATAATTTTTCTAGCTCTATCAAATATTTTTTTTGGCAGTTTGATTGATGCACCACTGAATAAGTAGATTGCTTTAGGAAAAATTGTGATTTTTGTTATATTAACTCAACCTATCACAATCTTTTCATTTTAAAGGCAAAGAAACAGAGATTAAGTGACTTGTTCAAAATCACACAATTAGGTACCAGCAAAACCAAGGAGGGATTGAAAATCTGCTTTATTGATCATACTCCCACTTTCTTCCTGTAGCACAAAACAGCATCTCTATTGTTATCTCCTCTTTCCAAAAGAAATTGAAATGGGATTTGAACAAAGAGTAGCATAAGATGGGTAGCAGCACACAGTCAGAAGGTCACTACTTTTCCCTCTAAAGGATGAAGATTAAGTAGGAAAAGGGAAAAGAGAGGGTAGCTATATCTGCACTTCAGGGAGAAGGAAATCCTGTTCTCCATCAGTCTTTCTCTTCCAACAAGGCATAGGCAAAGCAGGAGATGAAAGGCCTGATATCAAAGAGAAGGTTGATGCTCTTATCCCTGGGGATTCTCTACATCCAGGTTGTGGAACTAGGACTAGCAGCCGAAAGGAGGAGCTTCCATGTGCTGACACAGATTAAAGGTGCCCAGCTTGGCCCCTTACTGCCTTCCTTCAGGGAAAATGCTTTGCCAGTGGGAGATAAGAGGTACTCTTAGGTGCTCATGTTTATATGGCATGTAAATTTTGTAAAGTGCTTTACATACATAGCACAGGAGTTATTACATTAGCCTTTTAATCAGTCTTCCTGCTTTGTCTCTCCTAATGACAACCTAGTGAAGTACAAAATCTATCCTAAACAGCAGAGTATTGATACATATCCTTTTAGCATCTTATAATGTATTAGTTAAGTTGTCCATCTATTCCTAGGAACACTATGAGACAGTAAGATGTAGTGCCATGGCCCTCCAAGTGTGGTCAAAAATCGCATACTTACTGCTCCCTGAACAAAAACCCTATCTCCCATCTCTTTACTCTTGCAGAGACTATGTACCCCATTCCAGGAATGCATCCCCTTCTCACCTTCAGTTCTTGGCCCTCTTAGTCTGCTTCAGGGTTCAATCCAGAATCCATCTCACTCCAGTAGACTGAACCATCTCAATGCAATCTTGATAGCAATAGCTGCTTTTGTATCCCTAGTCCTAGTACAGTGCCTGGTACACTGCAAACATCAGCTGAAGTAGCAAGATAACCCAAAGGGGTGACCAGAGATACTACTACTTCCTTCACTCTTTTGAAGACAACCAAGACCCTGAACCCCCCCAGACAAATAACTTTACTTCCACAACAGCTCTTAAAAAATAGTATATCAGTCAATCCCCAGAGAACATACCCAACATCTTCACTATCAGAAGTGCCAGTTGCTGAGTAATTGCTAGGAACATGCAGATAAGCTCAAGAGCCTGAAGAATAGCAGTGCTCTGCAGAAGTCCAGCATTGCTCTCAACCCAGATCTGGAAGCCATCACTCATGGAATGGCTTCATGGCATTCATAGGAGAAAGGTCCTGTCAAACTGAAGTACTATGGTATTCTGAGGGAGTGACAGTTAAAGTATGACAAGCAGATCAATTCACTACCATCTCCTTTGAAAATCCAGTGGATGGGGCTAGATGGCTCAGTGGATAGAGTACCAGCCCTGAAGTCAGGAGGACCTGGCTCAAATCTGGTCTCAGACACTTTATACTTCCTAGATGTGTGATCCTGATCAAGTCACTTAACCCTAATTGTCTCAGCAAAAAAGAAAGAAAGAAAGAAAGAAAGAAAGAAAGAAAGAAAGAAAGAAAGAAAGAAAGAAAGAAAGAAAGAAAAATTCAGTGGAGATCCTCCAGCACCAGCCCAATCCCCATGACTGACATCCAGAGAATCAATTCCTATGGAAACTCAACCTAGCAACTCTTTCTACAAATGCTAGAGCCCCTAAATCTTGAGAAGTCACAAATATTCATGGTCTAGAAAAGATCTTACTACAAAACGCAACCTTTGCAGATGTTGCTGTTCAGTCCTGTCCAATTCTTCATTCCTCCATTTAATGTTTTCTTAGCAAAGATACTGGAGTGATTTGTGATCTCCTTTTTCCAGCTCATTTGATAGACAAGGAAACTGAAGTCATCAGGGTTAAACGACTTGTCCGTTTTTAGTTCAATTCCTCCTAACCCCAAGCTTAGCACTTTATATACTACTTAGCTGCCTACTTTGCACATACAAAGCACTTAATCACCACTTTTTCATTCATTAATAGATGTTTGTCAGCTGACCTCTTAAAAAAGCCTTTTCTAATTCCTGGATCCCTTAACATTTTGTTAAATATTTTACAAATATTATCTCATTTGAACCTCACAACTATGCTGGAAGATAAATGTTATTATTATCTCCATTTTACAGTTGAGGAAACTGAGACAGTGACTTTCCTAGGATTACACAACTACCAAATCTCTAGAATTCTAAATTTGACATCAGATCCTCCTAGTTCTAAGTCCATCCTTTCACCTTCTAGGTGCCTGTTTATGGAAGGTTTTCCAGGAAATAACAATGTCATTAATCAATTAATGTGATGGCTACTATGAAGAAAAGAGAATTACAAAATATGTTCTCAGACTTGTGAAACTTATTACAATCTAACTAGAATGACCAGACTAATAAACATGAAAATATTATCAAATATTATAATGATGGTATATAGTTAAATATAGGGTGAGAGCAGTGTAGAATCAAGAACTCCTAGACTCCATGCCTGTCTATACATATAATAGTTGTATGATACTGGACATGTCAATTATCCCCTTTCTAAGACTAAGTTATAAGACAAGTGCTGATCTATACTGAAAGAAAATTTCATTACTGAAACTTTTCTATACCAATGAAATCCTACATCTTAAACTACTTCTTCCCTCCCCCAATTTTTTTTTCTTAAGGCATTAAGGAGACAAAGACATAAACAAAAAATTCCTGTAATCAAGGAGATTTCAATTTGGGGAATGGAGATGGTAAACTATATTATGTATGTATAATTCAACCCAAGATGATAAGAAAAATAGGGAAGATAAACACACACACACACATATAGACACAAATATAGACTAGGTACAGTGCTGGGCCTGGAGTCAGAGAGATCTGAGTTCAAATCTGACCTCAGATTTTAACTAGCTATGTGACTCTGGGCATGTCATTTAACCTTGTTTACCTCAGTTTCCCCATCTATAAAATGATCAGAAGAAGAAAATGGCAAAGCAGTCTAATATTATTGCCAAGAAAACCCAAGATAGGGTTATAAAGAGACAGACACAACTGAAAAATGACTAAGCCACAAAATTAGAAAAAGGCCTAAAAATAGGAAATAGATATGTTGAATGTAAGGAAAAACTTGCAGTTTGTCAGGAAAGTAGGAGTCACATGAAATACATATTGAAAAGTAGGTGAGAGCCAAAAGGGAAAGAGCTTTATTTCCAAGTGGTAGAGTATATTTTTCATACTGAAAGCAATAAGAGGTCACTGAAAATGATTGAGCAAGTGAATGACAGTCATAGAAGATAGATTAGTAAGAGGAGGGAATGGAAGCTGAGTGACCAATTAAGAGACTAATATAATAGTCTAGGAGAGAAGTGGTAAAGACCTCAAGAAGAACAATAGAAATATGAGGGGAAAGTGGGATCAATTCAGGAGATACCACAGAAGAAGACTCAACAAATTGATTGCCTATGGTAGGGTGGGAATAAAGAAGAGTCAACTTAGGTGACTTGAGAATATGAAAGGCCTTGAAAACCAAATACTGGAAAATTAAATTTTCTTTCATTGACAGAGAGGGAGCCATTGCAGCTTTTTGATCAGGGATCAGAATCATTTTTGATTAAAATGATATTTAGTATGTTTTTTATTAAAACATTACCAGACCTGTGATGTCATCACTGTTGGAAATCCCAATGTAGGAATTCCCTCTACTTGTGTGTTCTGTAATTTATAATCTTAGTGATCTATTGAATGATTGAATAAAGCTACAGAAAGGTCCAGTAGGCATTTGAGTTTTGAAACTAGAATTGAGGCAAGAGGACACAACTAGAATGCAGAATTGAGGGTCATTAGCACAAAGGTGATGCAAATCTTGAAAAATGGGGGAATGATATCTAGAAGACACAGAGCTAACTATTTATTTTTTGGGAAACACTCTGGTAAAAGTCAGGGAGGAAGTAATGCAGGAAGATAATTAGTATAATATAGCATCATAGAAGCCAAGAAAGATGAGAAGAAGGAAGGGGTGACCAATGGTAATAGATGGTGTAGAGAGATAGAGCAAAGAGGGGAGGATTTGACATTAAAGATGTCATTGGTGACTTGCAGTTGAAGCAGTTCCTGATTGAAATTTCAGGAAATTGAAAAGGGAGAAGAATAGGTTCAAATCCAAACAGTGAGTGTATACCACTTGATTGAGTTTGGCTGTACAAAGAGAAAAAAGAATAGATTTATTTTGATTTGATCTCTGAACTGTGGGTAGCAGAAGGGAAGGAGGCAGTGCAAAAGAAAGGATTGAAGTGAAGTGTAGGAAGGTCTTGGGGAAACAACATGATACATGTAAAAAGCACCAGTGCTAGAAGCAGAGAATTCCCGGGAGACACACCTGGCTTCCTGCCCCTTCAGCCCTCTCAGTCTGACAGGTGTACCTACTTAATCCCCTCATAGAGTGGAACCAATCGTGGCCCTAGGGAAGAGTGTGTTTATACTGAGAACAGGGGAGGAAGAAAGATTAAAAGAAGCTGACAGTTTAATCGGTCTGACTCTGCACTGAATAATTTAGTCTTGTGGCCCATGTAGTTCAGATCTTAGTGACCTAGTTTCCCAGTTGCTGGGTTTTTACTCCTTGTAATCTAGTCCCTCACTGGAGGAGCCCTGGTGTCTTATTCTCCTTCCTGGTGGACTGTCCCTGAATCTGGCTGATTAATCTGGTGACCCTACCTTCCTATTTCTAATGACTTTAGGATGATGTCATTCCCGGACCTCTGTGGACTTGACAGCCAGGTAAACATTTATCTAACACATGTTGGTTAGTTCTTCCTTTATTTCTTGTCTATTCAGACTTTTGCTGATTGCCTAATCAGCAGACTAACCTGACTGTTCCAGTTGTTGGACTTTGCATCAATCTTAGTTTATAGTTCTGGAGTTCTGGCCTGTCCTTTCACTTTGGACTTTGGGGAAAGTGAGGTGGTGCAGCCGATATAGACTAACCCTAGAGTAAAAATAAATAAATAAATAAATAAAATCCAAATTTAAATTCAACTTTAAATACTTACTGGCTGTTTGATCTTGAACATGTTATTTAATCTCCTATTTGCCTCAGTTTCAATTAAAAAATTGAGTATTAACAGTGCTCATTTTGTAGGAGTGTCAGGATCAAATGAGATAAAATTTTATCATAGTGCATAGTAGGTACCATATACATGTTTCTTCCCTTTTCTCTCTCTTCCCCTTGGACTGATTTCCAGTTCTTAGATATATTTTCTTGTTATCCATCTTCTTAAGCATAACTATAGATTAAGGGCTCTCTCTCTCTGATTTTGTGAACTCTCTAGAACTTCTAGTTCTAACTTTCCTTTTTTGGACTGGCCTGAGCTCAGTTATTGCAATGTCATCCAATAAACCATACTGACTCCCTTGTAAAGGTCTAAAATGGGCATAAAGCAGAATTTCTTACTCTTTTTTATGTCAAGGATTCCTTTGGTAGTGTGGTGAAGCATAACTTTTGAGGTTCATTTCTTCTCAGAACAATGTTTTTAAATGCATAAAATAAAATACTCAGGACTACAAAGGAAATAGATTATAATGAAATATATTTATTAAAATATTAAAAAACAAATTCACATATCTCAGATTTAAGAACCTCTAATTCTATACACATTGAGCACATTAAAGACCTCAATAAAATTTAAAATGCACAAATAAGCTATTCTTCTTTTTTTTTTTTTAGGCTGGGGTTAAGTGACTTGCCCAGGGTCACACAGCTAGGAAGTGTTAAGTGTCTGAGACCAGATTTGAACTCGGATCCTCCTGAATTCAAGGCTGGTGCTCTATCCACTGCGCCACCTAGCTACCCCACAAATAAGCTATTAAAAATAAAACTATTGTAGTATTATTTGATCTATCCAAAATTATTATTGGCTAGGGGCAGCTAGGTGGAGCAGTGGATAGAACACCAGCCCTGAATTCAGGAGGACCAGAGTTCAAATTTGGTCTCAGACACTTAACACTTCCTAGCTGTGTGACCCTGGGCAAATCACTTAACCCCAGCCTCAGGGAAAAAAAAAAAGAAAGAAAAAAATTATTATTGGCTATAATAATTTTGGGGGATAGGAGGGCAATTGGGATTAAATGATTTGCCCATGGTCATATAGCTAGTAAGTGTTAAGTGTTTGAGGTCAAATTTGAACTCAAGTTCTCCAATTCACTGTGCCATCTAGCTATCTTTGGTTATAGTAAGTATTAATGAAATGGGTTCTAATCCTATCACTAAGTAAAGTGTCCTTGGACACATCTCCTTACAAATCTGGATCTCTATTTCCTAATCTGTAAAATGAGGAGCTTAACTTCTGAGGTTCCTGCCTGTTCTAATAGTCTATGATTCTCTTTGCTTAATAACGTTGCATCCTTCTTAGAAGAGATTTTCACCTGGGACTTTTTTCATTCCATTAATTTCTTTGTAATGGGAAAAATAATCAGAATCACTTAATTGATTATTCTTTTTAAGATGAGCCATTCTAATATCTAAAATTTTTAAAGACATCACTCTGGATTTCATGATGGTTTGGAGCAAGATTCTTTTAAATCCTGTCTTCTTGCACATAATTTTTAAAAAAATCTTTATCCATCAATGATAGCAGAAAGGTTTGAAGGGGGAAATGAAGTCACAGGGAAGAATATATGTGGAAGAGGACAACTATACTTCTTTGCTTTGGTGACAATGGAGGAGTTTATAGTTAACTCAGAAGCTCTTAAACTTCTTCAATTTAATATACCCTAGTGAATAAATAATTTTCTCAGTGTCTCTAGGTCAAAAGAGATAACTAACAATTCCAGCAATTAGGTTGAACTTTTAAAATAGCCTGGGATGTCCTAATGAGTTCCTGGCAGCACTTTGATGTTATGGTACACAGTTTGGCAATTGTGGAGTTACTTGTATATATACAATTTGAGACTGTCTGTTGTTCTCTTACATCAACTAGTCTGGAATTCACCTCTTTATTTTTCCCACTCCCAAACTCTTGGGCCAATGCCCAGGTGCTGTTCAGCTAAAAAAGTGTAGACAGGATGAATAAAAGCCTCTTGATAAGTGAAATATGGGTGTCAATTAATTGTTTAATTAATTCATTAAAAGGAGAAGTGAAGGAAAAAGCAAGGTCAGCAAGGGTGATAGCCAGCTGAGCATCGGGCATAGAATCAAGAAACCTGGATTTGAGTTCCAGCTCAGTCATTCAGTAATCTTGGGCAAGTCACTTTGATCTGAGTCTCAGTTTTCTTTATCTGTAAAACTGAGGTAATGCTTTTACTATTTTGCAGTTACTTTGAGAAAAGTGTCTTTAACACTAAATAAATATAAAATTTTAAAAGCTATTGTATTAAGAAAAACTGAATTGTATCTAAGTTATACTTGTGTTCAGGCACAGAGTTAAAAGAGATACAATTTGCTTTCTATAGCAGCTTCTCAGATTCTTTCCTGGAGTTGGCAGGGGCAATAAATAGATCTTAGGTGCTTTAAAGAAGTTGTACAAATAAAAGGACATTACATTGTAAAAGGAGCCCTGAGCTATCAGGCTGGAGACCTCAACTCTGATCCTAGCTATATTAACAACTTGCCATAACTAACAAAAATAAATCACTTAATCTCCCTATTTCAGCTTCCTCATCAGTGAAATGGAAATGACAACTATCTACCCTCCTATATCACTGGGTTTTCTGTATGCATTAAATGAAATAAGTGTATAAAAATGATTTGATGCTTTAAGATGCAGCCTGGTTCCAAAATCCATAACATCATAAGCCCAGAGGTGGAAGAGACCCCAAAGACTATTCTATTCCAATTGTTTCATTTTTACAAATGAGGAAACTGAGGTCTAAAGAGGTTAAAGTGAAATTATCTGTCCAATGTCACACAAAAGCCAGAATTAAATACATAGGTTTTTAGATTGCCCCTATGATTCTAAGTGTATTGTGCTATGTAAAAAACACAAATAAAATGTTGAATCAGGTTACCTCTCAACTCTAAGAGTTCTATTATTACTCAAGGGAAAAGCATTGGGAAGAAAAGGAAAATGTCCTCTGATTGCCATCTTTGAGAGGCTAAATGATAGTATAGTCTAAAAGAAAAATGATAAGCAAGGTTGAGAAACCAATGGGATTAACCATTTTTACCCACTAGTATTGAATCTAGGGGGGAAAAAAAGGTTTGGATTAATGTTTCTTTCCAGTCAGGATGATTTTCATAAATAAACATAATCCTTTTCACATATATGGGCAACTTGCCTTTAAGACAGAGATAAAGAGATAACATCCATAAAAGGGAATGAGATTACTTCCTAAAGACTGCTCCCCCAAGTTAATTAATCAATACAAATTAATTCAGGTATTCTGTCCCAGTCCCTGTGCTAAGCATTGGGGATATGAATACAATAGTGTAATAGTCCCTGACCATAGGAAGCTCGCAGTCTAGTAGAACCAAGTAATGTGCTTTGTAAATATGTGGATATAGCACCCCATTGGCTTACCCCCCCCAAATTTGCATTTATAGTCAAAGTTTGAGTCCACAGAAGGCAGTTGCTACTCCAAGATTCAAGGGCAACCACTTTAAAACTATAAATCATAACATCACTACAAGGAAGCCTCTCATTAATAGCCTTTCCTTTCTTTTAGCAAAGATATTAACATGGCATCATAAAAACAGGGGATAAAATATTCTCCTATAAACCTTGCCCACACTGTACACAGAGTCAATATGAAGAGCAGGTACATGCTTATAATGGTAGTACATATAATGGTACAGATATAGGGAAGCTGTGGGGTCTATATCACTCACAGCTCTGGGATTGAGTGGGCTGAAAGGGAAGTCTTTTCTGCAATTCAGCTGGAACTTGCTAGGGTTAGGTTTCTCTTCTAGGTCCACAGCTATCTCTTTTCTGTGCTACCAAGAGTCATATTTGAAGCTTCTCCTAGTCTTGAGTGATGATCTCTCTAGACATTTCTGTTTGAAGAGAATGTTTCTGCTCCTTTCAATGGGCTTCAAGCTCTCTGGAGTTCACTAATAGATGGGTTGCCTCCTTCTGAAAAAGTATTTCCCTTGCTAAACGACATGGCAAATGAAATTATGAGGCAAGGCAGTGGAAAGGAAAATCTCCTCCCTCTTAGGAGTCTCCTCCACAGATAGCCCAATTCATGGGCTGTGGAACTCTGGAATTAAACTCCAGAGTTTCCATTCTCCATTTCCAATTTCCTTCTCCATCACTAGGTATGACCAATTTATTGCTGCTTCTTAATTTGATAAGAGAGAAGGATGTTCCTCTTTCCTAAAGAGATCATCAGATATTAACATCTTGTTACTACATCATTACCTTTTCTTATATGACTTCATGTCATTACAATGTCAACTAAACAGGAGGCTTACAAATCAATCTACAATAGATCTAAGTTCCACAAGGGATCATCACTGGGACAGCCTGCTTTTCAGACTTGATCTTTATGTAAATAAATAAATCAATTAAGTAAGATGAGCACAAGGTTCATTTTTAAAAGGTAAAAACTCACAGCATAAAGAACTATTAAAAGTTCCACTTTTAGGAAAAGAAACAACGAATTAGAAAACCAGGCTAGATTTCCTTCTTGTAGAGTAATATGAAAGTTCTACTAGGTTCCTGGGCTGGCAGAAATGCACCCCAGCATTACAGGTTTTGTAATAAAGACCCATAAATTTTCAGAGCAATGAGAAAGTTGTTCTTAGTTACTATGTCACAATACCTGGAAATGAAAGGGCAATTCAGGACAAAGTACGTAACTCAACTCTGGAATTCCCGGACAGCTTAAGTCACAATAACAAAAAACTTCTTGTGTTTCTCTGTATGTGTATTTGTGTTTTAATTTAATATACACTGTCTTATTGGTAGTACAAAATAATGGGGCTTTTCTGTTAACATTTAATATACATGACACGTAATCAGATGATCAACTTTTTCTCATATTTCATTTTTAAAATTTGTTTCTATTCATTCAAGAAGAAGACTTTATTTACCCTACTTAATTAAAGAAGAATAGTTAAGCATATTGACTTTTTAATTGTACCATGAAAAAATTTTTTATTTGAATTCTTTGTGCATAGGCTGGGCTGAGGGAAGGAGCCAGCAGAATTCAGCAAAGGACATGACTGTGCCACAATTAGAATTTAAGGGCTGATCTGCTCTAGTTGGGGACAATCACTGTTGATCAAGTGGCTGGATCTTAGATAAGACATAGCTACTCCCTTTCTTAGCCACTCCTGTCCCACCATTTGTTTTGTTTTTTTTTTACTCTCACTTTTATTTCTAGGCTAAATTGAGTTAGTCAAAGGGAACAAGAAAAGCCTAAAGTAAAGAAATGCATTGAACTTCTAAGAACCTGATCTGGATTCATACATTTCAATACATGTTTTAGAACACAATTCCAACAACAGCAGGGGTGAGCTTCCTGATTTAATTTCATGTTGATAAGGACTCATTGCCCTGATATGTACCCCCTTTATGAGTTAGATGCTTCCATACGTTCATTTAATTAAGAATAAAGCTGTAAATTGATTCTATAATTTAAGGTCAAAATTAAATGTGAAAGAAAGTAAATGGCATAATGAATAGAATACAAAAAAAAAGAATGATGGATTGGGCTAGAATAATAATAATAATAAATAATAACAGAACTTTTCTGAAGAACAGATTTCTTTCTTTAAAGTATTTTATTTTTTCAAATACAAACAAAAATAATTTTTAAGGGGCAGCTAGGTGGATAGAGCACCAGCCCTGAAGTCAGAGGACCTCAGTTCAAATCTGGTTTCAGACACTTAATACTTCCCAGCTGTGTGACCCTGGGCAAGTCATTTAACCCCAATTGTCTCAGCAAAAAAAAAATTAATAATAATTTTCAACATTCACTTTTGCCTAACCTTATGTTCCAAATTTTTCTCCCACTCTCCCTCTTCCTCTTCCCCCAGACACAAGCAATCTGATATAAAGTTAAACATGTTCAATTCTTCTAAACATATTTTCACATTCATCATGCTGAGCAAGAAAAATCAGATCAAAAAGGAAAAAAATTAGAAAGAAAAAATCTAATAACAAAAATAGTGAAAACACTATGCTTTGATCCACATTAATTTTCCAAACTTCTCTCTCCAGAAGGGGATGGCACTTTCCATCACAACTCTATTAGGATTGCCTAGAATCACTTCATTGTTGAAAAGAAACAAGGAAGAAAATGGGAACACAACATTTTTCAAGGGTCAATGTTGAAAATTTATCTTTGCATATGTTTTGAAAATAAGAAAGTTCAATTAAAAAAAAGAAAAGAAAAGAAACAAGGAGGAGCAGAATTCACAGAAGTTAAGCACTGGAGACCTGAATGAGATAAGGATAGGATCACAGAAGAGCAAAGAGGGAGTAGACCCAAGCATGTTTTACCCTTTGGTAAAAATTTAGTCTCCCATCCAATAGACATGAGGAAATCAAAAGACAAAAGTTAAGTATGTCAAAATGTTTTTTTAAAGAATCTCCACACAGCCTTTTTTGTAGTGGCAAGAATCTATAAACAGAGTGGGATGCCAATCAGTTGGAGAATGGCTGAATAAGTTATAATATATGAATGTTATAGAATATTGTTGTTCTATAAGAAATGATCAGTAGAATGATTCCAGAGAGGCCTGGAGAGACTTACATGAACTGAAGCTGAGTGAAGTAACCAGACCCAGGAGATTATTGTCAATAGCAAGATTATGTGATGATCAATTCTGAGGAATGTGGCTCTTTTCAACAATGAGAGGACTCAGACCAGTTCCAATGGTTTTGTGATGAACAGAGCCATATATACTCAGAGAGAGGACTGTGGGGACTGAATGTAAAACACAACATAGCATTCTTACTTCTTGCTGTTTGTTGAATTTTGTTTTCTTTCTCACTTTTTTTCCTTTTTGGTCTGATTTTTCTTGTGAAGCATGATAATTGTATAAATATGTATACATATATTGGATTTTTAACATATGCTTTAAGATGTTTAACATAGATTACTTGCCATCTGGGACAAGAGGGGAAGGAGGGGAGGAAAATTTGGAACACAAGGTTTTGCAAGAGTTAGTATTAAAAATATGTATAGAAGAAATGCACAAGTTTAACATATATTGGATTGTTTTCTGTTTTCTGTTAAAAATTGATTGATTTTCTGTTTTCTGTTAAAAATTGATTGTTTCCTGTTAAAATTATCTATGCATATGTTTTAATAATAATATAAAAAGAATCTCCACAGAAAATATGTATAGAAGAAATGCCCAAGTTTAATATATATTGGATTGTTTTCTGTCTGGGGGAATGAGAAAAAAATTTGGAACACAAGGTTTTGCAAGGGTGAATGTTGAAAATTATGTATGCATATGTTTTGAAAATAAAAAGCTTTAAAAAAAAAGAATCTCTACAGAGAAAAAGGCCTAAAGTGAGAGAAGGAATAGAGAAGAGCACAGACTCATCTGAAAAGTCAAAGTTCTTTGGAGACAATCAGTTCAACACATATTTTGCAGATGAGAAAACAGGCCCAAAGGTCATATGGCATTGACAGGTGAGAAACCTGGGTTGTCTGACTCCAAACTGAATATCACTATCATCTAAAGTTACAACCTATGGACACAGGCCTTATCATCTGTCCTGCACTAAATTTTCTTTTAGATGTTATTTCTCCCAATTAGAGAATAAGCTCCTACACAGCAAGGATTGTCTTGATTTTTCTATTTCTTTTCCTAGAGCTTAGCACAGTGCTTGGCACATAGTAAGCACTTAATATTTAAGCATAGGTTCAAATCTGGGGTTCTAAACTGAGTATTACTGCTATTGCATATTGCTGAGTTCACATTTATGACATTTTACATTCATAAGGAAATTTTTATACATGATTACAAGAAAAACTAATTTATAACCCTACCAGAAAATTATTTATTTCCATTTCCTGAACTTTTTGTATCCATAATACAGGGAGAGACAAAGAAAAAATACATTCAAGGACTTTAGATACTTAACCTAGTACTTGAATCTCAAGTTTAATTTATATCATCAGGTCTGTGCTAGATGAACAACTTGTTTCTTTCTTTCTTTCTTTTTCTTTCTTTTTTTTGGTCTACAGTTATTTTATTTTATTTTATTTTTTAATTAAAAAAATTTTTATAATTATAAATTTTTTGACAGTACATATGCATGAGTAATTTTTTTATAACATTATCCCTTATATTAATTTTTCCAAATTTTCCCCTCCCTCCCTCTACTCCCTCCCCTAGATGACAGGCAATCCCATACATTTTACATGTGTTACAGCATAACCTAGATACAATATATGTGGAACAACTTGTTTCTAAATCCCTAAATTCACTTGTTTGTCTCCATGGTTTATATGGACAAACAAAGGAAAAGTTATTTCATTAGCAATGATGAATACTGAAAGAATTATATTACCAACCAGTTGTTTTACTATCATTTGTGGAAAAAAAAAGGGGGGGTCTAAAATTGTGATTTCAGTGATTTAGAGAATGTCCAGAGACATTTCCTCTACTAATACAGATTAGAAATTGCTCCCCAACTGGTAATTTAGAGACTTGCCTGGGGCAATAAGAGATTTCATGACTTGTTCAAGGTCACACAGCCAATATGTGTTAGAGAGGAGAAAACTTTGACCTACCTCTTTCTAAATCAATGCCAATCACACTCTTTCAAGCAAAATAAAACCTAGGGATTTTTCTTTAAGATTAGTACAAATCTACCTTATTGGATTATCCTCATTTGAATAAGTAAGCTATAGGTAGATATTGCTGTCTAGTTATTTCATTTGTGTTCAACTCTTCATGACTCCATCTGGGGTTTTCTTGGCAAAAATACTGGAGTAGTTTGCCATTTTCTTCTTCAGCTCATTTTACAGATGATGAAACTGGGGCAAACAGGGTTAAGTGATTTCCTCAGGGGTTATGTAACTAGTTTAGTGTGAGGCTGGTTTGGACTCAAGAAGAAGAGTTTTCCTGATTCCAAGTCTAGTGCTCTTTCCACTGTGCCATCTGAGTATTTATCTACTCACCTGATTTGTATAGAATTATTAATATTATCTTCATTTTACAAAGGGAGAAACTAAGCAAAAGAAAAAAAAAAAGATTTGTTCAGTCTGACTTTTTAACTTGGAAGACCCACAGGGAAGAAAAAGAGAAGATGCAAAAGCACAGATTGAGGCTGAGATCCCTTGCAGACACACTCCACAATACAGATATTTCATATTAATAGATAATAAAAGGAGAAGAGACTTTAGAGAAGACTATAGTGTGAGTGGTAGAACCATTTTCATTTTCCATATACAAAAACAGAAGCCCAAGGAATGGGCTCAAGAACACATACAGACAACCTGATCAGAAGCAAGAATTTAATTTAGTTCTCTGATTCCAAATCCATTATTTTTTTCTACTAAGCTATACTTCCCTCCCTCCTCAAATTTTGAAGTTTGGGACAAGTCAACTTCCTCAAATCTCTATTATTTGAGTTGGGCTGGCTGACTAAGGCCAGTTCCCATTGCACAGGTTTGATTTTGAAGTACTAAAGCCTGACTCCTCATCCTTATTTTGGACAGTTGCAAATCAATCCAGACAGTCCCATCTCTTAGTTCATTCCAATTTGGCCTCTGGAGTCCCAGCTCAATAGTTTCTTGAATTTTTCAGTCAATACTCCCTTCCATCTACTCACTTTAATAGGGAATCTGGTTTTTCCCCAAGGACAGTACTGTCTTTTCAACTCTCTTTACTGAAAGATATTCCTTCTATACTTTTTACAGTTTCTCATTCGTATTAAATCTATTCTTTGTCCTCCATCATGACTTCCAGGTCTTTGACCAAGTCCCACTCTCCCAATACATTATTCCTCTTCTGGCTTCACTTGCCTCTATGCATAGTCCAAAGCTTATTTTTCTTCCAGTTTTATTGTTCACTAGCTGGAAATCTGGAAGCCTTTATTTCCCCTAACTTTCTAAACTTCCTAACCTAATAAAAACTTATTCTTGAGTAGTCTTGCATTATGATTTTTTTTTGAAAATTTCTTTTACTTTATTCTAAATAAGCACCAAATTAAATGAGCATCTCCTTATACAAAATAGAACAGAAAAAGAGAAGGATACATGAAATCTTGAGTCTTTATTATTGACAGCTTCTTGTTTGTATCATCTTATTTTTTATACCCCTACTTCTAGGCTGCTGATTATTATTGGAGAAAGTATGATTATCAAGATGACTTCACTTACTACTAACTAATGGTGCCTCACTAGGTGAACAATTTATGAAAAAAAGCAAGAAATAGAATAGAATACTCTTCTCCGTTCCCTATCATATTTTCCATAGCAACTATTCTAAAATTTCTCCTCTCAATACAGGCTTCAAATTATATTCCAATGCCTCCTATTTACAGCTAATGATTCAACCTCCACCTTCCCTTAACTACAAATTTCATGTCCAATCAATTGCCAAGTTGACTCTACATCCAAGTCTAAAACCCTTCTCTCTGCTCAGTCAGCTCTTTTCAGCTCTTGACTGAACTATTCTAAAATTCTCCTTTAGATGATCCATCCTCATGGAAATGCCAAATTGACATTTCTAAAGCACAAGTCTCACCATGTCATTCTCTTGCTTGAAAAGCATCAGTAACAACAATATGGTTTTAAGAATAAGTTGGAGTAACTAAGTCATTTGGCTATTATAAAAACCCAGATTAATTATAAAAACTGATTAAGGAAGATGCTACATGTATCCAGAGAAAAAACTGATAAATAGAAATGAGTATAGAACACACACACACACACACACACACACACACACACACACACACATTTGTATCTTATGGTAGCCGATGTGATTTAGGAGAGCAATTCTTGGTTCCAAATGATGTATTTGGGGTTTAGCATCAAATGATGAGATTGTTGTGAACACCAAATATTGAGTTCAGTTATGTGAAAAATTCACAATGGCCAAGGTAGGTTTATTTAGGAAAAGAGATTACAGACAAAATGAAGAGATCCAATAGACACCAGGAATGATGAATATGAAATTAATTGGGAGAGCATATAGTCAGCAAGGAAAGGGTGTTTTTGTTATTGTTGAACAATTAATGATGGAAGGTTTTGCAAAAGTGAATGTTGAAAACTATCTTTGCCTATATTTTGAAAATAAAAAGCTAATATTTTAAGTAAAATTAATGATGGAAAAGACAAGTTCCATAATGGAATCCACAATTAGCCAAGAGAAAGGGAATACCTCATGGGGTTGGAGCATGCTCTTAGCTGGCAGGCTAAATAGCAAAAGATATTTAGCACACTAAAAGAGTTAGCTGTAAGGAGAAAGACACCATGAACCATGGTGGGGAGGGTGAGAAGAGAGATACCAAGTAGCATGGGGGAAAAGGGAAGGGAAAGTACTATGGTAGGCTATTACCCCAAGATAGATTTGATAATGATGGCTTTAGCCAGGGACAGATTTATAGGGAAAATTCAACCTTAGGAATCTGACACAATTCAGATTTCTGACTGGACATAACAAGGCAGAGCTACCAACAACCTCCACAGAGGGTGGGACTAAAACTGATTTCTACCAGGGCTTTTCCCTGCCTGCCCCAAGGAGCAATTCCATCAATTCTCCAGTTCCTCTCTAACTAACTTATCCAGCTACTGGGGACCTTATCAGTGGGCATCTCTAGTGGGGAGAGGGAATAAAAAGAAGGGGGGGGAAGTTATATAATCATTTTATTCCATATTTATAAAGAAAAGCAAATTGTACATAATAGATTTGCAGTTTCATTTTCAATCATCTCCCCCTTGCCCATTTTACGATGTTATGAAAATGCTTGTTTAATTTCTTAAGTTAAGAATAACATAAAATTTAAAACAAAAAGAAGCATCAGTAGCTACCTACTGCTTCTACAATAAAGTATAATGTGCTTTTTTGGCATTTAAAGCCCCTTACAATCTAGCTCTAGACTGACTACTTTATGTGCTTTCTTTTCCTTTCGATTCTCTATATTCCAGGAAAACTGGCCTACTGATTATTATTTGTACTTGACATCCCATCACTTGCCTGCATGCTTTGGCAGTAATTTTCTCTCATTCTTGGAATATACACCTTCTCCACAACTTGGAACCCTCAGTTTCTTCTAAGGTTCAACTAAAGTGCCACCTGATTCTCCCAATTGCTAGTATCCTCCTCAAAAAACAAAACAAAACAAACAAAAAACCCCCATGCTTTCCAGTCCCTCTCCCAACATAGAATATAAACTACTTTTGTTTTTGTCTTCATATCTTCAGTGCCTAGTACAATACCTGGTATCTTATAGGTGTTTCATAAATGTTTACTGAATGAATAAATGAATGAAGATTGAGGGTAAAGAGTCAGAATATTAAAGTTCAAAAGATCTCAGAGAATACCTGTATAAAAGAATACTTGTATAAGAAACTCTCTATAAAATTCATGATAAGTGGTCATTGCTAGATGACTTCACTTAAAGGTCTCTAGTGAGAAATAAGCCATTGCTTTTGTAAGCAACACATTTCACTTGGGAATTTTAATGAATTTTAGTTGGATTTAGTTGGAACTTAAAATCAGGGAAGTCAGTATTGATTGAGAGTGGAGAAGATAATGTACCAACCATGGTGGGCAGTCAGAGAAAATGCCTGGAGCCTGCACTATAGTGGTAGCAATGTCAAAGTAAAGAAGGGGGAAGGAACTATAGGAGAGATATTGCAAAGATGAAATCAGCAGACCTTGGCAACAGCTTGGATATAGAGGTTGAGAGATTGTGAGCAGTTCAGGATGACACCTAGTCTGGAAGCCTAAGGATTGGCAGATGGTGTTGTCTGCTATAGTAATAGAGAAGATGGGGGTAGATGAGGAAAATCATTTAGGGGAAAAGATAATGAATTCTATCAACCATATACTTTTGCCACATTCCTTCCTCTCTCCTTTTAAGTCCTTGTTCTAGTAATCACCTTCTCTCTATTGCACCTTCTCTTTTTCTGCCTTTCTAGGTCTCCCTGGATCCTTCCTTTCCTCCTTCCCTTCCTTCTTTCTTCTTTCTTCTTCTTCCTTCTTTCTTCTTTCTTCTTCTTCTTCTTCTTCTTCTTCTTCTTCTTCTTCTTCTTCTTCTTCTTCTTCTTCTTCTTCTTCTTCTTCTTCTTCTTCTTCTTCTTCTTCTTCTTCTTCTTCTTCTTCTTCTTCTTCTTCTTCTTCTTTCTTCTTCTTCTTCTTCTTCTTCTTCTTCTTCTTCTTCTTCTTCTTCTTTCTTCTTCTTCTTCTTCTTCTTCTTCTTCTTCTTCTTCTTCTTCTTCTTCTTCTTCTTCTTCTTCTTCTTCTTCTTCTTCTTCTTCTTCTTCTTCTTTTCCTTCTTCTTCTTCTTCTTCTTCTTCTCTTCTTTCTTCTTCTTCTTCTTCTTTCTTCTTCTTCTTCTTCTTTCTTCTTCTTCTTCTTTTCCTTCTTCTTCTTCTTCTTCTTCTTCTTCTTCTTCTTCTTCTTCTTCTTCTTCTTCTTCTTCTTCTTCTTCTTCTTCTTCTCTCTCTCACTCTCTCTCTCTCTCTCTCTCTCTCTCTCTCTCTCTCTCTCTCTCTCTCTCTCTCTCTCTCTCTCTCTCTCTCTCCCTCCCTCCCTCCCTCCCCCAGGCCTTTCTCTGTTCTCTCTGTCTCTTTGTCTCTCCCCACT
The DNA here is from genome assembly GCF_048593235.1 of Sminthopsis crassicaudata. Classification (NCBI taxonomy): domain Eukaryota; kingdom Metazoa; phylum Chordata; class Mammalia; order Dasyuromorphia; family Dasyuridae; genus Sminthopsis; species Sminthopsis crassicaudata. The sequence continues at coordinate 349,129,067 of NC_133617.1, read as the reverse complement.
TCTTCCTTTACTACCCTTCAGGGATTCTTCCTCATCAATATGCTTACAAACCCCATTGGTTTAAATTACAATTGGCATTTTGGCTTTGCTTTAGACCTAAGGTCCTTCCTTAGCTCCTCATTTGGGATACATGTCTCCAGACCAAGTAAACCACTGAAAGTCAGGAAATCATCTTAGAGAACTCATTTCCAATAAGAATCAGCTTCATGAAAATGGAATCTGCATGTTTAACTTTAAAATCAATACTTTGTCTTAAATTAATTTGCCATACTATATGAAAAAAAAAAAGAAAAAAAGCTCTCCTGCTCTTCAAGGAAACTAAAGACTGGACAGATCATAGCCTTATCATTTTTTTTTTTGAGGCTGGGGTTAAGTGACTTGCCCAGGGTCACACAACTAGGAAGTGTTAAGTGTCTGAGACCAGATTTGAACTCCATTGCACCACCTAGCTGCCCCCTCATAGCCTTATCATTTGGCAGTCTCCTATAATCAGAAATTTTCCCTCCCTATCCTCCACTAATTAGATTTCCCTTTTGAGGTGATTTAAATAATTATATTGTAAAGTCCTATAGGACAAGTCAAATCCCATGAATTTCAAGCCTGGAAAATAAACAATACCACCTTTGGTATTTACTATCTGTGTGACTGATGGCAAATTAATCTCTCTGGGCCTCAGTTTTCTCCTCTGTATAAAGAGGGGATAAGACAAAGATGACCTCTAAAATCCCTTCTGGCTTTAACTCATTGAATATATATATACACACATATATAATTTTTTTTCAGATTGCTACTAACTTCTCTCCTTAACTTCACTTCATAGTATCTGTAGCTGCTTTCAAAACACTACTCAGGTGTTAACTAGAGACATTTTCCAAATTAAATCAATCCCCCATCTGTAGTATATAAATTACATAGAGAGAAAAATCTTCTCCACAAAATACTAGATTAATAACCCCTAAAAGACCTGTATTTGGAATCAGGACCTGAGTTGAAATTCTTTGCTTTGGTATTTATCATCCTTGAAATCTTAGATAAATCCCTCAAAGTCTCAAGGCCTCACTCAGTTCCTTCATGTATAAAATGAAAATTGGACTAGGTAACATTGAGAGTACACTGAAGCTTTAAATTTAGGATCTTTGGTCCACTTCATGGTTAGAACTCTTTTCAGCTTTGTCTATGAGAGATTATTACAGATCTTGAGTTTCTTAACCTGAAGTCCAGAAACTTGATTTAAAAGAAAACATTTGATAAATACATGCCAATGTAATTGGTTTCCTTTTTAATCTTAAATGCTTTATTTTATGAACTTAAAAACACTATTCTTCAACATAGTCTATAGGCTTCACCAGACTGACAGAAGGATCCATTACACACAAAAAGAGCTTTAAGAACTTCATTAGAAGGAAAAGAGACATTTCCTCCCTTATATTCAGCACTTAGTTTTTCATCTACTTGGGCTAAAACTATTACCACAGAAGAAAATAATAACAGACAAAAGAATGCTTTTTTTTTTTTTTCTTCAAAGTTTCAAACTGTATGTATAATAAAAACAGCGGAAAAAACACTTTGGACGGCAGATTATTTCAATAATTCATCTTCCTCAAAAGGAGCTCTTCTAGACAGGGACACCTGGAAGGAGTGGAAGTCCAGCCTCTTTCCAGGTAGCCTGGCATAATCGAGAGAAGGTTGGGGTACTGAGTGGAAGGAGGGGAGAGGGGAGTGGGTTAAAAGATTTGGTTATAGTCCCTATTTAGGCCACATATTCTCTTGAGCAAAAAAATCTCATGGGCTGCCTGGAGAAAAAGATGAATTGGATCAAGTGTTCTTAACATGGGTGTAAGAAGGTTTTCCCAAAATGTTGCTAACTGTATTTCAACATAATTGGTTCCTTTGTAATCCTATATATTTTATTTTATGCGCTTAAAAGCATTATTCTGAGAAAAGGTCCTCAGGCAGTCATCACATTTCTGGTCTGATTTTCATTTTGGTATTAAAACTTCAGAATTTCATGGGAAAATAAGGCTAAAGAACCAGGACACATCTATCACTGACTAAGCATCCTTCCTCTTTCCCTCTTCTTAAAAAAGTAAGGAGGAAAGTCCAATTTCCGAGATAAATTCGACTTCCCTGCCTTTCCAGTTACAATGGGAACGCTGCCAGTAGGAAGTAGACAGGCTGCTGTCACGACAGGACTAAGAAGCAACCTTGGAGACGACCGTGGCTCTAATCACATGATTTCTTGAAACAAGATCAACAGTACTGAAATGCACCCGGAAGAGAGCGGGTGGCTAGTAGGCGGTATTCACAATGCACGGATGGAACTCTGAGGTAAGGAAAGGATGTCTTGGGTGGCAAGAGATGTAGATAAGGGGCAAGTTTATGAATGATTAAAGCTTAACTTTCACCAGTAGTACAGAAGTAGCCAGATCATGCCAATACAGATAAATTGTCCAGTCAATGCCAGTGAATAAATCTCAAGGACGCCAAACTTGTCAGTACTATAATAGTCCCGACTTCAACTCTGCAGACCACGATTACTACTATCTAAACACTTGACTGAAGGTTCTTAATACTCGTCTGGCTTGCGAGAAACAGAAAGCAACGTTCAAAGAAGTCTATTATTTGGACTGCTGCTTGAATTTAGCCCAGCGTCTGTGGAGCAAGTGTTACGAGCCGCAAAAAGCCCGGGATCCATAAACACCCCACCAGGGGACAGCTCTTTGTTTTTCTCCTGGGAGGCCCCCAGGGAATCATCCAGCACTGCCCTCGGAAAGGAATTCCCACTACTGGGCAACTTTTTCCAAGCTGATACTGGACTTTAAGGTTCCGAGAAAAGCCAAGAGGGCCACTTTTCAGCTTCTTGGCTTGTTAGAATCAGCATTGCCGGAAAGATTGGAGTGGATAGAATAAGGAAAGGGAGTTAACGGGACCAGGAGGGAGTGTGGAAAGGTCTCCTCATCCTGAGAGCTCTTGGGTTAATTATTGGAGATTCCCTGCCCCTTCCTGATTGCACCACTCAAACCCAACCCCGGGAAACTGGGGTAATAATACGCCCGTAATACCAAACAAAGGTCTGTAGGAAAATGCACTGAAGTTTGGGGTGATTTGTGCCAGAAGCGACAATCAGAGGTCGTGGATAGCGGGGCACCTACCGTATCTACTGGGTTCCCGACAGTAGTGCAGGATAGGCAACGCATCATCCTTGGCTACCTTCGTCCCCAGCTCTGGGGGGACCTTCTCGCCAGCCAGTCGCGCCTCTGGACGCGGACTGGGACTGGGGCTGGGGCGCGGGCTGGGGCGCGGGCTGGGGCGAGGGCTGGGGCGCAGACTGCTTCGGCCGCTGCGCTCTGGCTCGGTGGCGCCGCCGCTCTGAGCCCTCGGCTCTACCAGCCCTCCCGCAGCTGGGGTCACTACAAAGCGCTGGGACATGGCTCCAGGGAGGGAACTCCGCTGCCAAAGGCTCCAGCCGCTGCGAGGTGCGCGCGGTCTTCAGTATTCCCCGGCGTCTGAACCCTGAGAGCTCAGACTCCCCTCAGTCACTACGGCATCGGGGGCCGAGCGATGCCAAGTTCAAACGAAAGCCGGACGCTAACCCGGCACATTGTCTGGGTGGAGGAGGTGGGGGGCGAGGGAGAAGGGAAAGGGAGGGAAGAAGGAGTGAAGGGCGGGGATACCGGCCGAGAGACCCCGCCCCCTGGTCCTCAGCTCCAAGCCGCTGGTAGCCCAAGGGGCCCGAGAGAATGGTGGAAGAGAGGGAGTCCACTGAGAAAGAGAGGCCAAGGGATGGGCTAGGCAGGGACTGCTCCTGGGCGCCTCGGATTGGAGACAGAGAAGAGAATTTGACATCCAATTTCCAGATATAAGGAAGTGGGCGGGTGGGATGAAAAGAGATCCAATGAGAACATTAGAATAAGGTATAAAGAAAGTCCAAAGATCTCCTCAAATGGTACCTTAAGGACAGAGAAAGAAAAGGGAAGAATGCATGCCATAGCGTTGGGGCTTCAAATGGGAGCCACTTTGTCATATGGGATCGAAAATTTCTTCTAATCAGAATCAGGACATACAAGAACAACATGGGCCCTAAAATGACCATCAAGGACTAAATGAAAACATTTTAGTCCCGAAAGCCATTTTTCTTAAAACGTTATTAATGTTTCTATAACAAATTATAGTTCTGCCATCCCGGAGATAGGAGAATGCCCCTAAGCCCCAGAGCAGAGAAAGGTGTCATAAATGCCACCATTTAAATTTTATTTAAAGCCTTGATCATCATTTTGGAAAAACACTGTATTATCCAATTAAGCAGTTATGGGGGGGCGGGGTAAGGTATTCTAATTAACATAATTTTTACTGAAGCAAAATATTTTCCACAGGTTAAGTGCTTTAGGAGAAAAAAAAGTCTTTTTCGAAGGAGTTTTCTTGTTTGAAAATTACCTGGGGCAGTTAGGTGGTGTAATGGATAGAGCACCAGCCCTAAAATCAAGAAGATGTGAGTTCAAATCCGATCTCAGACTTCCTTAGTTGTATGATCTTGCGCAAGTCATTTAACCCCAATTGTCTCAACAAGAAAAAGCAAATTACCAAAGGTTGGGTTTCTTTTGGATTTTGTTCTCCTGACCTATATTCTTTCTCTTCATTCATTTTTCCACGAAAGGGTTTGAAAAGGTTAAGGGATCATGCATTCAAGCATAACTTGGATTCTGCTATTGTCAGTTAAGGTGGGAAAAAATAAAACGAAATGTAATTTTGCCATTTTGCTACATGTCATCAGTGGTAGCATAAAAATTTTCACTGGAAAGAAGTTAGTATTAATTTTCAAAAATGAAAATTACAGATGATTTGTAAAACTCAACAATTCTTTGCTGTCTCCCAATAAGAGGGATTATGAAGAATCCTCTATATTTTTTATTTGTTCTTTGTTCATGCTAGTGGAAGTATATAACACTGTACATTTATGTAGTACTTTATGCAGAGTGTTCCAAAAGTCTTAGAGAAATATTGAACAGTTAAGAGTTTAATATTGCTCTAAAGATTTTTTAGGATATCTTGTAATAGTGATAATATTCTGAGAAACTAATATATGTCAATTGTTTTTTAATCCTAGAGATTAATATTTTAATTGATAGAAAATCTAGGTATTCTCTTTAATAACATATATTCTAATAAATCTACCTCCATCTCTTCTTAATCTATAATGTTCTTGTCCATGCTTTCCCATAAATTCCACATATAAATTCTATCAGTGTCATGAAAGCCTCCTTTTGGCTCTTTTAATATTCAATGGGCATTAATATAGCACTAATTCTTCACTTAGATTATGTGATCAGTCCACTTTTCCCCCCTGACAACAGAGGTGCCTACTGACATTTTAATGTAATTTTCTGTTAGCAAATCCTGATAGAGAATATGCTGTCATCTTAAATTCACCTTTAATCATGATTCTTCTGAGCCATATGGTCTCATTAATAATAGTAGCTAATAATAATAACTAGCATTTGCATAACATTTATCATGTGCCAGACGCACACTGAACACTTTATAATTATTCTCTCATTTGATCTTCAGAACAATTCTGGGAAGTAGATACCATTATTATTCCCATTTTACAGATAAGAAAACTAACACAAACTTCTGGGCTTATATCCCAAAGAAATACTAAAGAAGGGAAAAGGACCTGTATGTGCCAAAATGTTTGTGGCAGCCCTTTTTGTAGTGGCTAGAAACTGGAAAATGAATCAATGCCCATCAATTGGAGAATGGTTTGGTAAATTGTAGTATATGGATGTTGTGGAATATTATTGCTCTGTAAGAAATGTTCTATAAGAAATCAGCAGGTTGAATACAGAGAGGCTTGGAAACTTACGTTAACTGATGCTAAGTGAAATGAGCAGAACCAGGAGATCATTATATGCTTCAACAATACTGTATGAGGATGTATTCTAATGGAAGTGAATATTTTCGACAAAGAGAAGATCTAATTCAGTTCTAATTGATCAATGATGGACAGAATCAGCTATATCCAGAGAAGGAACACTGGGAAATGAGTGTAAACTGTTTGCATTTTTGTTTTTCTTCCCAGGTTATTTCTACCTTCTGAATCCAATTCTTCCTGTGCAACAAGAGAACTGTTCAGTTCTGCACACATATATTATATCTAGGATATACTATAACATATTTAATGTGTATAAGATTGCTTGCCATCTAGGAGAGGGGGTGGAGAGAGGGAAGGGAAAAGTCGGAACAGATGTGAGTACAAGGGATAATGTTGTATAAAATTACCCAGGCATACGTTCTGTCAATAAAAAGTTATAATTAAAAAAGAAAGAAAGAAAACTAACACAAATAGTGATTAAGTAATTTGTTCAGGAGCATATAGCTAGAAAATGTTTGAATTTGATGTGACTCTTTAATCTTCCTCACTCCAGGCCTAATGTTCTATCCACTGTGGCACCTAGCTACAATATTGGTATTATTAAATAGGTAAAGTTTTGCAAAAGTAAGCAGTTTCATTAAAAGTACTGTGTGATTTCCAAAATGTAATTCAATTTAGTCCAAATACTCTTCCCCCAATTTCTTTTTCTCATTAAATATTCAGTCATTCAGGAAAAGATAATGGAGACTGTTGGAGGGTATGTGGAAAACCTGGGAGACTATTATTCATTGTTGGTGGAGTTGTGAACTGATCCAACCATTCTGGAGAGCAATTTGGAACAATGCCCAAAGGGCTATCAAAATGTGCAAACCCTTTGATCCAGCAGTGTCTCTACTGGGCCTATATCCCAAAGAAATCATAAGAAAGGGAAAAGGACCTATGTGTGCAAAAATGTTGTAGCAGCCCTTTTTATAGTGGCAAGAAACTCAAAAGTGAGTGGATGTAGAATGGCTGAATAAGTTATGGTATATAAATATTATGGAATATTATTGTTCCATAAGAAACAATCAGCAGGATGATTTCAGAAAGGCCTGGAAAGACTTACATGAACTGATTCTGAGTAAAGTGAGTAGAACTAGGAGATCATTGTACACTGCAACAACAAGATTACATGATGATCATTTCTGATAGACATGGCTCTTTTCAGCTTCGAGGTGATTCAGGCCAATTCCAATAATCTTGTGATGGAAAGAGCCATCTGCACCTAGAGAGAGGAGGATGGGGATTGAGTGTGGATCACAACATAGTATTTTCACTTTTTAAAATTATTGTTTGCTTTCATTTTTTTTCTCTAATTTTTTTCCTTTTTGATCTGATTTTTCTTGTGCAACATGACAGTTGTGGAAATATGTATAGAAGAATTGTAAATGTCAAATATATATTGGATTATTTGCTGTCCAAGAAGGGAGTGGGGGGAAAGGAGAGAAAAATTTGGAACATAAGGCTTTGCAACAGTGAATGTTGAAAATTATTTATGCATATGTTTTGAAAATAAAAAGCTTTAATAAAAAATAAAAATAAATAAATTTTGAGTCATTAACAAGTGAAGAGATCTGAAAGGGTATCCTCAATTGACCTTTTTTGGGAAATGGGACGTCTACAGATGTTATTTACACATTTATTACTTTTTCAATGTGTTGATCAGCTTTACTGGTTTTAAAAAAATATATACTATTTGTTATATAGGATGACTTTCTGAAAGGGAAAAGGAATATAGGGGTAACTATAGATGATGTTAGAAAAAGAAGGCATCAATAAAAAGTTATTTTAAAAAATTTGGAGCCTATTTTAATTGTATGCTGTAGAGCCTATCAGGTATGTGTGTTTTTATGTATGTATGTTTTGTAGTGTTTCAAAATTCAGCCCAATTAGTTCAATGTCTTCTGTGAATAAGATTATATTTAGAAACCCTCTCCAATAGAAAATACTATTGTTTGAGATAATCCTCCATGCTACTGGCAAATACCATTTACAACATGTCTCTCTGTTTTGTGTCTCATTTGAGTCTGTACAATTTGTTGAACAAAATTATCTCTACAGCAATAACTATCAGAAGATCCTAACCTGTAGGCTGACATCTTGTTTGAAGAGAACCTTTAGCCTTATATTTGAAAACATGTCATAAACAATAGATAAGTGGGATTTTATATTCTCTCTACCTCTCAGTTACTTATTTGTGAAAGCATAATTTACTTTAGAAAATGATCTGAGAAAGTTTAACTGTTAATTTTCATTAAAGAGTCTGCCACAAGCATAGAACATTGTCATAAAGATTTTGTAGAGATGAAAAAAATGACATGAGTTGATAGTTGCTGGTATTATAGTATCAAAGAGAAAAATATGTAAGATTATTGACTCAAAATTGAGGTCTGGAAAAAATGATTCTAACTGCCTCATTTTACAAGTGAGGAAATTGAGGCCTAAAAGTTAATAAACTTATTTAAAATGTACAACTTGTAATGAATAGAATCAGAATTCAAACTCAAATCTTCTGACTTTTAAGTACAGAGTTCTTTCCACTGCACCACAATAGAAGAACTTTATCTTCTTAGTTGTCCCTTTCCCTTTTTTTTTTGGGGGGGGGGGAGAACAGAAGTATTATTGGTGAACTTCTTCATTCCTTTGGTCTCTTCTTGGAGAGTTCTTAAAATTTAATCTCCCTATAGAAGGAAGGAATTTATGACCAAAAAAAAAATACTAGAGAACATTGTGAAATGCAAAATGGACAACTTTGATTACATTAAATTAAAAAGTTTTTCACAAACAAGACTAAAACAAAGTTGGGAAAAATTTTTTACAGCCAATGTTTCTGATAAATGCCTAATATCTAAAATATATAAAGAACTGTTTTAAATTTATAAGAATACAAATCATTCCCCTATTGATAAGTGGTCAAAGGAAATGACAATTTTCAGATGATGAAATTAAAGCCATTTATAATCAAATGGAAAAATGCTCTAAGTCACTATTGATTGATTAGAAAAATATAAATCAAAACAACTCTGAAGTGCTACCTTACACTTCTCAGATTGCTAAAATGATAAGAAAAGATAATGATAATAGAGAAGATGTGGAAAAACTGGAACACTAATATATTGCTGGTGGAGTTGTGAAATGATCCAACCATTCTGGAGAGCAATTCGGAACTATGCCCAAAGGGCTATAAAACTTTGCATACCCTTTGATCCAATAATGCTGCTAACTGGGTCTGTATCCCAAGGAAATCAGAAAGGAGGGGAAAGGACCCACATGTGCAAAAATGTTTGTAGCAACTCTTTTTGTGGTGGCAAAAATTGGAAAATGAGACAAGTTGTGGTACATGAAGGTAATGGAATATTATTGTTCTATAAAAAATAACAAGCTGATTTTAGAAAGGCCTGAAAAGATTGACACAAACTAATGCTTAGTGAAACAAATAGAACCAGGAATACTGTGTACACTGTAACAGCAAGACTATGTGAAAATCAACTATGAAAGACTTGGTTCTTTTTATTTTTCAAATCATCTTTTTATTTTCAAAACATATACATAGTTTTCAACATCGACTCTTGCAAAACCTTGTGTTCCAAATTTTTTCTCCTCCTTTCCCCCACCCCATCCTCTAGATGGCAAGTAATTCAATATATGTTAAACATGTGCAATTCTTCTATACATATTTCCACAATTATCATGTTGCACAAGAAAAATCAGATCAAAAAGGAAAAAAAATGCTAAAGAAAACAAAATGAAAGCAAGCAACAATTTTAAAAAGTGAAAATACTATGTTGTGATCCACATTCAATCCTCATAGTCCTCTTTTCAGGTGCAGATGGCTCTCTCCATCACAAAATTATTGGAACTAGCCTGAATCACCTTGAAGTTGAAAAGAGCCATGTCAATCAGAATTGATCATCACATAATCTTGTTGTTGCTGTGTACAATGTTCTCTTGGTGCTGCTCACTTCACTTAGCATCAGTTCTCAGCAGTTCAGTGAACCAAGGCAATCCAAATAAACTTTGGATAGAAAATGCCATCCACATGTAGAGAGAGAACTATGGAGAAAGAAAGTAAAGTAACACATGCCATGTTCACTTTTTCCCCTTTTTTCTTCTGTTTTTTTTTTTCCTCTCAAGGTTTTTCTCTTTTGTTCTGATTTTTTCTCTCCCAACATGATTCATAAAGAAATGTACATTAAAAAAGTTAATGTATATGTATAACCAGAAAAAGAAAACAATAATTTTTTTAAAAAAATTAAAAAACTAAATTGATCTCCCAATTCCTTTACAATTGTGTCACTTCTAACTTGTTTTTCTTGTATGAACTTGGTTAAGCCTATGGCCATTCTTCCCAGTTTCAACTTAGATGTCATTACTTCTTCATAGGGTAATCTGTTGTGGCCACCTTTGCTTTTAAATCATCTAGCATTAAGATACTTTAATCAAAATAGATTTAGTCTGATAGATCTTATCAAGAACTCCACAGACTTCATTTCTTCAACTTTTCTCAGTTATTGATACAAAAACTGTGCAGATTAGTGAATCAAGAACCTGGATTCAACTCCTGATTTTGACACTGTTTGATCTTGGGTAGTCAATAAGACTCAGTTTATTAATCTATAAAATGGATTTTGTCTATTTTGTTTACATTCCTCACAAGGATAATTTCAGGGGAAAAAATGATTTGTAAATCTTACAATACTTCTCTTTCAACTGAAAGGATTAGGGTAAGTTTCACGAAGAAAAGTTGTAAATTGGGCCTTGAAGAAAAAGGATTTAAATTGGTGGAAATGAAATGTGAATGTATTCTAAGCATGGGAATAGTCTATACTAAAGGATAGAGGTAGGAAAATAGAAGATGACATCATTAAATGTTTAGTGTTTTAGTTTAAACTAGTGTTTAGTTAGACTGGAAAGTAGAGTTTGGGATGAATAGTGTAAAATTAGTCTGGAAAAAAGATGAAAACCAGATTGTAGAGGGTACTAAATGCCAGACTGAGTAAGTTTTATTTTAGATTATGGCTAGTCCAAAACTACCAAATGTTTATTTATTTGTTTGTTTGTTTTAATCAGGAAGGTAATCTAATCAGATTTGGGTCTTTGAAAGATTATTTTGGCAGCTCTCTGAAGGATGGCTTAGACTGGATGGATACTCAGAGGCAGAGTTACTAGTTACTGGTTAAAAGACTGTAACAATAGTGTAAGAAAAATAGTCTGAAATTAAGGAAGTTATTGCCTTTAGGTACAGGTTAAAATTAACTCTGCCCAATCCTTTATTTGAGTCTAAAAAGAGAATCCGTGATGTTTTCCCATTTAACTGTGATATTTTTATGTTTCTGGTTTCATTTATGGTGAAAATGTCAATATACTTGTAGTTCATTTACTCCAGTAGTATGCCAACTTCTTGGTAGCTAGACACAGATTATATTTTAAGAGGACTCTTTTATATTTTTATCTATTTCATGAACATTGTCTATTTTGTATTTTGGTCAATTTTGTGGCTCAAAAATGATCTGACTGTCAATATTCAAGTTATCAACTGGGAAGTAAATATACTACAAATAATTATTTTAAATTCAAAACTATGGTATGTTTGTTGAATGTTGAATAAAGGTACATTGTAGGTTCTAGGAGCAGGTAGGAGGTGTAGTGGTTAGAGTGCTGGGCTTGGAAGCAGGGAGATTCATCTTCTTGAGTTCAAATCTGCCCTTAGACACTTCCTAGTTATGTGACTCGGGGCAAGTCACTAAACCCTTTTTATTTCAGTTTCTCATTTATAAAAATGAGGGAGAAGGAAATGGCAAACCTCTCAAGTATCTTTGCCAAGTAAATCCCAAAATTGCTCACAAAGAGCTCAACACAGCTAAACCACAATATAAGTTCAGTGGGTAAAGTTGAGAAATAGCAGGTAAGAAGGCTTAGTAAGTATGTAGACTCAGGTAGTGAGCACTTAACATTATGGTACAATGTGTTAAGAATATGGTAAGAACTAACAATTCTGATTGTTGATTGAATAATATGATGTAGACATGAAGGTCATTGGTGGTTAGAAGGGGGAACTGATATTTTTGAACCCCAGGAAGGAGAGAGAAAAAGATAAAATCTAGAAAGAAACAACTAAAATGGGGGGGAAATTAAATGATAAATATTTTTTATCTTTAAAATTTTAATTAATTTTTTTAAATAATAGCTTTTTATTTTCAAAATACATGCAAAGATAGTTTTCAACATTCACACTTGCAAAACCTTGCATTCCAAATTTTTGGACCTGTATCAAGGATCAGGCAGATCCAAGCATACTTTTTTAAACTTTATTTTTCTTTGGGTTCTTTTTACTTTGTTTTCTTTTGCAACATAAATAATATGAAAATATATTTTGCATGGGAACACATGTATTATCTATAGAAAATTGTTTGCCTTTTCAAGAAGAAGGAAGAAGAGGGAGGGAGGGATTGAATTTAGAACTCAATTTTTTTTTTAAAGTTAAAAATTGTTTTTGCATGTAATTGAGAAAAACAAAAACAACAAATAAAATATGGACCATTTATAAGTGGAAAACAAAATAAAATTATATTTTCCCTGATTCTCATAACTACTCAAACATATCTAAAATAGAAATTGTGTGCAAAAGATGAAATGAAATAAAATAAAAAATCAGGCCAGTGAAACAGCCCATATAAGAAAGAATTAGAGATAACACATTCAATAAACTAGTGTTTTATATATTCAAGAACATAATTATTTGAGAAAAATTCTCTGCTGTATACTGGGGGGAAATCATTGTGTCAAATATCTCTAATAAGGGTCTGAGATATATTCCAAAGAGCTATTCCTCCAATAAATAAATGGTTAAAAGATATGAATAAGCAGTTCTCAAAGAATTGGCATGAACACTCTTAGAAAAGATATCTCATTAATAAAAACAATCTCACCTCACAATTATCAAAATTTCAAAGATGATAAAAAGTGAGAATTGTCGACATTTGAGAGATTATGAAAAAGCATATATACTGATATAGAATTTTTGGAACTATGATTTGGTTCATCCATGTGGAGAACAATCTGTAATTATACTGAATCCACTTAATCTACTCTTCAAAGGATTAACAAGACTAAATTTATTGCATCTTTACACTTTTTCTGTAAAATTCCTTGTTTATAATGTGCCTATACTTCTTCACTGTCCTTTGGATAATCTTTAACTTGAATTCTTCTCTTTCTTCTACTTATATGAGTCCCAACATGAACATAATTGTAACATTATTTGCTATCTTCAGGTGACATCATATTCCTCCAGGGTTAATGCACATTCCACACTTTGACATTTCCATATCTACCCCATCAAGAACATAAATTATTTGAGAAAAATTCCCTGCTGTATACTGGGAGGAAATCATTGTGTCAAATATCTCTAATAAGGGTCTGAGATATATCCTAAAGAGCTATTCCTCCAATAAATAAATGGTTAAAAGATATGAATAAGCAGTTCTCAAAGAATTGGCATGAACAATCTTAGAAAAGACATTTCACTAATAAAAACAATCTTACCTCACAATTATCAAATTGACAAAGATGATAAAAAGTGGGAATTGTCAACCTTTGAGAGATTATGAAAAATCATACACACTGATACAGAGTTGTTGGAACTATGACTTGGTTCATCCATGTGGAGAATAATCTATAATTATACTGAATCCACTTAATCTACTCTTCAAAGGATTAATAACACTAATTTTATTGCATCTTTACACCTTTTCTGTAAAATTCCTTGTTTATAAACTGGGAAAACATTTTTACAGTTAAAGGTTCTGATAAAGGCCTCATTTCCAAAATATATAGAGAATTGACTCTAATTTATAAGAAATCAAGCCATTCTCCAATTGATAAATGGTCAAAGGATATGAACAGACAATTTTCAGATGATGAAATTGAAACTATTTCTACTCATATAAAAGAATGTTCCAAATCACTACTGATCAGAGAAATTCAAATTAAGACAACTCTGAGATACCATTACACACCTGTCAGATTGGCTAAGATGACAGGAAAAAATAATAATGAATGTTGGAGGGGATGCAGGAAACCTGGGATACTGATATATTATTGGTGGAGTTATAAACGGATCCAACCATTCTGGAGAGCAATTTGGAACTATACTCAAAAAGTTATCAAACAGTGCATACCCTTTGATCCAGCAGTGTTACTATTGGGCTTATATCACTAAGAGATATTAAAGAAGGGAAAAAGAACTGTGTGTGCCAAAATGTTTGTGGCAGCCCTTTTTGTAGTGGCTAGAAACTGGAAAATGAATGGATGCCCATCAATTGGAAAATGGTTGGGTAAATTGTGGTATATGAATGTTATGGAATATTATTGTTTTGTAAAAAAATGACCAATGGGATGGTTTCAGAGAGGCTTGGAGAGACATGAACTAATGCTGAGTGAAATGAGCAGAACCAGGAGATCATTATATACTTCAACAACAATATTGTATGAGGATGTATTCTGATGGAAATGGATATCTTTGATAAAGAGAAGATCTAATTCAGTTCCAACTGATAAATGATGGACACAATCAGCTACACCCAGAGAAGGAACACTGGGAAATGAGAGTGAACTGTTTGTAATTTTGTTTTTCTTCACAGGTTTTTTTTTTTTTAAACTTCTGAATCCAATTCTTTCTGTGCAACAAGAGAACTGTTCAATTCTGCATACATATATTGTATCTAGGATATACTATAACATATTGAACACGTGTAAAACTGCTTGCTATCTAGGGGAGAGGGCAGAAGGAGGGAAGGGAAAAGTCAGAACAGAAGTGAATGCAAAGGATAATGTTGTAAAAAATTACCCAGGCATATGTTCTGTCAATAAAAAAGTTATAATATTAAAAAAAAAAAGAAAAAAAATCTCCTTGTTTATAATGTGCCTATACTTCTTCATTGTCCTTTGGATATTCTTGAACTTGAATCTTCTCTTTCTTCTACTTATATGAGTCCCAACATGAATATAATTGTAATATTACTTGCTACCTTCAAGGGACATCATATTCATCCAGGGTTAATGCACATTCCACACTTTGACATTTCCATATCTACTTCAACCATCAATACCAGATACTTATCAACACAGGATTTGTAAATAATTGTGATGTTTTATCAATACCAAAGTGCTTGTAGAAAGAGTAATAAAGTATATCCTCAAATATGTCTTAATTCATTATTAAGCAGTAAATACTAGAGTTAAAATATTTTGTTCCTGTTGGAGGCATTCTTCGTCAAGATTATCCTGATTTTTACCAAATAAGTCTTTATAATTATTAAGGAGATGGTGAGCCAAAAATTTGAATCATTTCGCTCTAACAGAGAGCAGATCCCAAGTAACACTTGGACCAAACCCCAGTTGTTCATGGCCCTCTACACATCCCCCCTTTTTAAAACATACCAGAAAGCACAAGGGGCTAAGCCAATGAGTATAAGAATAAAACATGCAAGAAAAACAAAGTGTAAAAGCACAGAAGTCAGATTATTTTCACAATTTGCAGGATATCTTTTTAACCACTCAAATATTTGGTTTGCTATGTTATTAGCATCAATTCCAGGGACACTACTTTTTTCGATGTTTTCTGCCAAGGCAGCTAATTTAGATATGTCCCAAGTGACATTGGAATCATATATAGCTCCATTTATTCTGTTCCTTATTTGAAATCATGTCACATTGGTGGTATCATTAGTCCATCTGTAAAGTTACATATAAATGAGTGAATTTAAAATTATAAGTTAGTTGTAAGCGAGTTTCCAAATTGTTTACATGATCCCCTAACCATATTAATGATTGTCCCATTAACTTTGTCCTTATTTTAACTCATCTGTATTAATTTGTTCTTTAAGAGCTTATGACACTTTTTTTTTTGCTAATTGATTTGCTAATTGAGCAATCTGAATAGATTCTATTAAGAGCTGAAGCTGAAATAGCAAGTGATATAATAATTGCTATAGTTGATAGAATTCCAGCAATGAATAATTCAACAATATTTCTTTTCTTACTTTTGTTTTCTAATTTTCCTTTGATGTTATCTCAAACCTGCTCACCTGCTGACCTATACCAATGGTGATTAATCTTAGTAGACATCATAACATAGGATGGATGTCCAAAATATGAACCATAGGTAGGGAATTAGAAAATATTTGGATAGGATTAAGATATTTGGATAAAACACAATTATAACATTTTACAATATGCCCTCCTAGCACATTCGTAATTTGGATTCCAGTGCCATTCCTTAAAACAATATCTGAAATTAGAAACATCTGTGGATATTTTTAAACATACTGAACAAATATATTACTGAAGGACTTGAAAACATCATGGAATTCAATATCTAAGATATGAAAATTTGTGCCATCCTAAGTCCCAAATACATTATAACAGGAGACCCATCCAGACACTGTATAATTTGGGGTCCATTCACCAATCAGTCCCAATTCTTCCCCAATCAATGGGGCTTAAAGTCCTCTGGGAGCTGTGGGGGATGATCTCATGTTCTAAAACTACTTTTTACTGAGAATGGGTATAGAGCTGAGTCACCTGCAGGGTCCCATTCTTTCATAAAGGGGTGAAGCTGGTTGAAGAATCAAAAGATAATTCAGTTCCTCGAAGCTGGTCAATGCAGCTATAAGTGACCAAAAGCTAGAATACAAAGCAAATTTAACAGATAGAGGTTAAGATAATCTGAGATAGAAAGACTAGTCCACAAGGACTGCTATAAGATGTAAAAAGGCTAATTTAGATTGGCCAGCAACTTTTCATATAATGAAATATATTTGTGTCACAGGACACACAGTATATACAGATATTAAAGAAGTTTCAGCTTTAGTTTCAATAAACAATAAAATAACAGTTAGGTGTTACAGATAATCATGTTAATTGTTCTTATAATATTTTGGAAACCTATAAGGACTTTTATTTCATACAAGCATCTAAATATCTATAACAAATAGATGGCTAGGCCAAATACTCACTCACCAAATTATTTAGGATATAATGACAATATATTTTCAGATTGAAAACAAGAAGATATTATATAATTGAATTTGTGTTGATCATTTGCTTTTTTTTTTTTTTTCCTGAGGCAAAGTTACTTGCCCAGGGTTACACAGATAGAAAGTGTTAACTGTCTGAAACCACATTTGAATTCAGGTCTTCCTGACTTCAGGGCTGATGCTCTATCCACTGCGCCACTTAGCTGTCCCTGACCATTTGCTCTTATCATAGAAATTTGTTATGGAAGGAAAATACAGGGGGTATGATAAAACCATCAGAACTGGTTCTTCAGGACTCAGCCTGGGAGCATACACACTTGATAATATAAAGCTTCCTTAGTTCAGATTGATATCCAATTATAATAGTCCTACCTTATGAGACTCAGGAATGATCACGTGGGAAACGAAGAAATAGAACTGGAAAACTGAGCACCTTGAACAGAACCTCCCAAATCTTGTCCAGATACAGACCCTTACCTGTTCAGGATCACATTTCTCTGAGTAGCTTATAATAATTCTGTAAAGTGGTAGGTTATCGACTTAATGATTAGGCAATCAAATTCAAAACTCAAAATATATATATATATATATATATATATATATATATATATATATATATATATATCAGTTACAGTTCCAAGAGATTTTATCTCTAATAGCAAATTCTACTAATTGCAGCTTAGGGTTAGACAAGTTATTTTTTAAAAATTTACCAAAACTTAGACATATAAGAGATTGTTTAACTTGTTTTGTATATTAAAACTCATCCTGGTACAAAGAGTTAATCATTAAACAAGCTTATAGATTTTTAGCAGATACTTTCCTTGTTATATATATTACTATATCTCCTAAACAGGCTCATCTCTCAGGGCTGATGACCTTATTTATCCTGAAGGTTAAGAAAACTGGCAAGCTTACAAATTAAGGTGAATTGACAAAGGCCTAGGGAAGGAGCTGAGCTGTTTGTTGCCCAACCTCCACAATTCTTAGTGTTTTTATGGGTTGTACTGTATACAATAATTATCAGATTTAGATTTAACATAATGATAATAACTCCAAACAACTTAGTTAACAATTTTAGATTTTTTTCCTAAGTAATAACCAAATAGTTTTAGTTGTAATTTCCTTTTAATTTTCTAGTGACAGTGACAATACCTAATTCCCTAAATTTCATTCACAAAATAATATAAAATAGGATTAGCTGTTTTATATTAGGCTAAATAAACTTTCTACTTTCTTTTGTTGATAAATGTATTGTCTCCAAATTGTTGAGCTGAGAAGTTCTCAGGGAGGATTTTCATTCCCTTAAGTAATTTCCCTTTTTGTTTTTAGGGAGGAAATAAGATAAAAAATATATTTTTTAATTGAAATAGAACATATTTTAAAAATTATTTAACTTTAGTTCATAAGATTTCTTAAATATCCATTAAATGTTCCAGACAAACTGAATTGCCATTTGGATATTTTCCAATTCACACAAATAATTTCTCTTTTGTAAGCCAGAAAAGAGTTAAGATGTCAATTTTTTTTTTTTTTTTTTTTTGACCCAGCAGCCTGATTCTACATAACTGGAAAG
This sequence comes from Sminthopsis crassicaudata, assembly GCF_048593235.1. Classification (NCBI taxonomy): domain Eukaryota; kingdom Metazoa; phylum Chordata; class Mammalia; order Dasyuromorphia; family Dasyuridae; genus Sminthopsis; species Sminthopsis crassicaudata. The sequence goes on along the minus strand of NC_133617.1, from coordinate 349,110,541 downwards.
CAGGTTGAGTTTTTTTTGGCAAATTTTTAAGTAGCCATGAACTGCTTTTCTGTTTTCCTAAATTTAGTGCAAATAGATTACAATTTATATATTACTTTAGTGGGCCTTGATTAAAGTACCTTTAAAATTGCTTTTACTATTTACATCTCAAATAACAAGTTTCATTGAATTATGTATATTTTTCTTTCTCTCCCTCTTACTCCTTCTTCCAGTCAGGGAAGGAGGGAAGGAGGAGGAAAGAGAAAGAGAGTCTATACATTATCTTCCTAGGCCTAGTGAAGATTTAATTTAATTGAATTTACTTAATTTAATTTGCACACACCCAAAAATTATTTATCTGAACATTGGCATTGTATCTTGGTCACATCTAAAAATCCATAAAGTTATAAAATATGAAGCAATTTTATCCAATAAAGCAGTTAACATTCATATAGTATTTGTTATTTACTAAGCTCTTTTACAATCATGTGAGCTTCACAACAATCTTTATTAGTTATCTTTATAAATCAGAAAACTGGGAAGAAATAAAATAATTTGCTATAAATTACATAGCTAATACATTTCTGTAACTGAAACAGACACTGGTGAATTTACTGAAAACAAAGGCTGAGTGGCTTTTTCACTTCATGTTGCCATCCTGGGTGCTGCCAGGGGCACCCAGATTCTTCCCAGGCCATTCATGGAAGAATTTGCTAAAAGCCAGGGTGACTGGTGCCAAAGCTCAGGGAAGGCTGACCATGGAGCCTTGACCCCACTCGATTCCCATTTTCCCAAGCTGGGTTGGGGAAATGTTTGGGCAAGGTTGTGAGCCCATGGCTGTTGCTGCTTTCCCTACAATACTTTAGTATTCTTTTTTCTTAATCTGATCTTAATCTGAAGTTAGCAAACAGAGGGACTTGGAACTATATTGATATTGCTAGCAATCCTTAGTGGGTCCATCCTTAAACCCATCTGGGGTGCTCAAAAGGAGACTCCAGACAAGATAGAAGTCAAAGAAGGGTTAATAAAAAATTGCTGTTTTCCTAATTGTTGTTTTGACTAGTTGCCAAATTCCTTAATCAATTTGTCTTAAAATTTTGAGAATTTGCTAAGATGTTTTGCTCCCAGAACTTTTGAGAATCTATAAAGATGTTATTTTAATTTTAATTAGATAACTTTTGTGTGTGTGTGTGTGTGTGTAGCCACTAGCTTGGCCAGAGCTGAAGTTCACAGAAAAAAGTTAGGCTTTTTGAGAAATTTGTCCAGCATTCTAATTACAGCATAGAGGCTTTTTTTCTTGCTAGTTGCCTTTTAAATCTTTTCAGGTAACAAAATCTAGCTCACAAAGCAAACATGACATAGACATTCTGTGCAGAAACAGACACATACAACATGGAGAAGACTGTTCCAGTTTTGCCAAAAAACATAAACTTGAAAAATAAAAAACAACTACTCAGTTATTAATATTGTACCAATATAAACCATTCTTTTAAGCAATAAAAATAATTATTATTAAAGGAATCTCATATTCATTAATTCATTTATTTTTTATTAAAGCTTTTTATTTTTCAAAACATATGCATGGATAATTCTTTGACATTAAACCTTGTAAAACCTTGTGTTCCAATTTCCCCCATTCCCCCATCCCCTCTTCTAGTTGTCAAGTAATCCAATATATGTTAAACAAGGTAGAAATATATGTTAAATCCAATATATGCACACATATTTACACAATTATCTTACTGCACAAGAAAAATCAAATCAAACTAGAAAAAAAATGAGGAAAAATAAAATACAAGCAAACAAAAACAGAGAGAGTGAAAATGCCATATTGTGATCCACATTCAGTTCCTACAGTCCTCTCTCTGGGTGCAGATGGTTCTCTTCATCACAAGATTATTAGAATTGGTCTGAATCATCTCATTGTTGGAAAGAGCCATGTCCATCAGAATTGATCATTGTATAATCTTGTTGTTGCCGTGTACAATGATCTCCTGGTTCTGCTCATTTCACTTAAGTCTCTTCAGACCTCTCTGAAATCATCCTGTTAATTATTTTTTATAGAATAATAATATACCATAACATACATATATCATATCTTGTTCAGCCATTCTCCACCTGATGGGCATCCATTGAATTTCCAGTTTCCACTACAAAAAGGGCTTTAAGATCTCTTTGGGATATAAGCCCAGTAGAAACACTGCTAGGTCAAAGGGTATGCACAATTTGATAGACCTTTGGGCATAGTTCCAAATTGCTCTCCTGAATGGATCCATTCACAGTTTAAAGGAATCTGATTTTAACCATCAGAATGTCCAGGGCTGGGTCTGTTTCATAAGCAACAAATTTGCTATGTGAAAAAATATTGAGGTTCTTGAACAGTATACAATGTAGTAATTATTGCATATAACTCATTCTGCTGTATATATTCAAACAGGATATTAAAAATATAGTTAGTACTTGGTGGAATATATATATTATATATATGTAAAGAAGTTGTTTATTAGAAGCATCTGCCATCTACTGCTTGTAGCTGATCTTTAGACTTCTTTTTGAATTAGGGTTAGAATTTTCTCTTTAAATTTTGTCAATTCATATGTTTCCAATTTCAAATACAGTTTTGTCCAGCTAATATCCCTCACCAATTTTTGATAATCACTTAAAGTAACTAAATTATCCCTTCTAATTTCTATTTTAAAATTGGCCTGAAATCAAATGCCTAGATTGCATCCAGAATGCCTCTTTTCTTGTACCTTCAAAATCTTCACCACCCTGAACTTTCATGTTTTGCTTATTCATATATGTATAATTTTCATGTTTTTCATATTATTTTGTAAAGCATTATTAATGACTGAGCTATCCTATCCTTTCCTTTTTTAAATATTGTGGTGAGGAGTGGTATAGCAAAGAATACATATTTCCTCCAAAAATCAAAATCTACTACTCCAGGCATAACCTTAAACCCTAGCAATGCCTGTGAACTACATCCTAAAATGAGAGCTAGTATACCAGAAGGAAGTAGACCTAAAATCAAACTTCTATCTGCTGAAATTGTGATAAATGCAACCTTTTAAGTAATACATTTTTTCTTATATGATCCAATTGTCCACAATTATAGCATCTATGAGAATTGTCCTGATTTAGTGCAGCAATCATTATTGTAGTTTGAAAAGTAAAAGTCCTAATATTCTGACATTTTAAAATTATTTCTACTAAATTCATTTTTTGGTTTTCTCCCAGCTAATGCATTTTTACAATTGGCATTATCATTTTCAAAGGCAAATTGTTTCAATAAAATTTAAACTGCCTCCCCATGCTGATTGAAGGCTGGATTGCTATCATTAAGCAATTGACAAAAGTCAGCAAAAGTCACATTAGGTCCTTGCCAGATTTAAATTGATATTCTCTTCTAATATGAGCTGGATTATTAAGATTAGGAGCTTCCATAACAGGAAAAGCTAATTGCATTTCTAAAGGGACATCTTCTCTTCTTTCCTTAGCTCTCTTAATTGGCTTCTGAACTGGTCTGTGGGGTTCATCAGAATTTTGCTTCCCTTCAGATCTATGTTTATGTGAAGGATTCAGATAAGGAGTGGGGAGGAGGGGAGGTCGTGAAGGGAGTCATAAATTGTGTTTATTCTCCCTTTTTATTAGCATTCTATAGTTTTGGTCATTTCTTCTTCCTCCAGAGTACTGGTAGGAGAATCTACTTTAAGGATTTTTGTAATTAAGGGAACTGTCTGATGGTTGAAGACATGTTTTTCATCTTTTTCCTACCTATCCCATTTTTCCAAATCAATTGTTCCCTCTTGAGGAAACCAAAGATAACATGTTTCTACAGACTCCAAAATTTCTTGTAACTGTCCCGTGGTAATTACCAATCCTTTTTCTTTATTTTTTAAAAATACTTTCAGATAATATTCTCTGTCCTTGTTACCTGATTGATTTTATCCTGACCAGTATCACGAGGTGTCTCAAAAAAATTTGCTGGCTTGAACCTATCTCCTAGTCAAGGGATAAAGTTTATTGAAAGTAATTATAATGCCATTACAAAGCAGATTGTATTGTATGGGAATTCAGTAGAGAAACAAAAGCAAAGGAGATAATTTTTATACAGCTTTCAATCATAGATATGATCATTCTATGGCTTATAAGTAGGAAGGAACAGTCTCTGGAAAGAGTGGTTCTCAGTTGACCAGATTATTATTGGCCAGATTATCAGTCAGCAATACAATGAGAAGTGGTCTCTGGAAATTGGTTATCATTGACCAACAGATTATCTATCTGACAGTCAGCAATGAACATTCAATCAATCTATTCACTATTGTCTCAGGAGTTTGATCTATGGGAGTTTCCTGAGATCAGTGGTCAAAATCAGGCAGATTGAATATGGGAGTTTCCTGAAGCAGATTCCAAAATTAGAAGATTTAGAACTACTGATTTATTGCCCCCCCTAGTCAGGGGACCACAAAATCATATTACAGCACAGTGACTCACTTGGAAATAATCAAAAGAGAGGCTCTGGAATTAAGGGGGATTGGGAAACATTTCCTCTAGAAGGTCAGACTTTAGCTGAAATTTGTGGGAAGGAAGTCAGGGAATTGCTGAGGCAGACATGAGGAGGGAGAGGTTTCTAGGAATGGGAAATAGTCAGGAAATAGTCAAGGAACAGCTAGAAGTCAATGTTACAAGATCACAGAGTATGTCATCAGCAGGGCTTAAAGGTTTAAGAAAAATGAAAAGAAGGAGAAGACAAGTTATGAAAAGTTTCAAACACCAAACAGCATTTTATTACTGATTCTGGAGATGATAGGAAGCCCCCATAGTTTATTGAATTGGGACATAACCTGCACTTTAGGAAAAGAGCTTTGACTTTCTTGCAGAAGGAAGGATTGGAATAGAATTAAAAGGACCACCCAGGAAAAGTAATTCCTACTTATAATATTGTTTCCATGAAAAAAGTAATGCATTCTAAATTGTAAATAATGGCTTAATAAATGAACTCTTAAAACACAGACCATTTGTAGCCATATGATTGACTGTATTCTTTGAATTTCCTTCAAACTGAAAATCTGTTTTGCCTCTAGTCATTACAAAGTCTATTAACAAATTTTCTTCCTCTTCCTAAGCAAATTTTTGAGAGCCCTAATCAAAGAAGATACACTTTAAAGGGTAAGAAAATAACTGGCCCATACATTTCCCAAACCCCTGTGGTCTGAGGGAAGTAGTAGTATAGTTATTAATGACGCCTACATTTTTTTTTAAGTTGTCATGAGACCTAGAGAAACTCCTGAGATCTGAATGAAGTCCTCATCCCAACTGTTGATCACCTATAGCTTTGTTTCCCCAAAAGTTTGTCATTGAGAACTGACTAGCTCTTGAGGTATATGATTTGTCATAACACAAACTGATTCGCTCTACCTGAAGATTTTATGTCTTGGATATTACTTACTTGACCTTCATCCTTTCTACCTTTCTTTTTTCTGGTCTGCTGTTGGGCAGCCAGGACTCTCAGATGCTTTTGGGACCCTGGTTCTTAGTGTTACATAAGTATTTCACTTTCCTTCCAAATGCAGAGCTGTCCTTCTCTCCTCTCTTTCCTTTCCTTCCCTCTTCCTAACTGCTTCCAAATAGAATTTTCAGTTTCCCAAACTTATCTTAGCCTGGTTTCAGAAAATAATGATCATATAAAACTTACTCACATTCAAGTGCTTCTTGAGGTAATTGTATTTTTTTTTTAGGTTATACATGTACTGTGCAAAAATGTTTGTGGCAGCCCCTTTGTAGTGGCAAGAAACTGGAAACTGAGTGGATGCCCATTAGTTGGAGAATGGCTGAATAAGTTATAGTATATGAATGTTATGGAATATTATTGTTCTATAAGAAATGAGGAGGAGGAGGATTTCAGAAAGGCCTGATGAGACTTACATGAACTGATGCTAAGTGAAGTGAAGAAGCAGGAGAATATTATACACAGCAACAAGATTATATGATGATCAGTTCTGATGGATGTGACTCTTTCCAACAATGAGATAATTGAGGCTAGTTCTAATGATCTTGTGATGAAAAGAGCCATCTATGCCCAGAGAGAGGACTGTGGGAACTGAGTGGGGAACACAACAAAGCATTCTCACTCTTTTCTGTTGTTGTTCATTTGCAATTTGTTTTCTTTCTCTTTTTTTTTTTCCTTTTTGATCTGATTTTTCTTACGTGGCAAGATAATTGTATAAACGTGTTTATACATATTGGATTTTATATATATATATATATATATATATATATATATATATATACATATATATATATATATATATATATATATATATATATAATTTTTTTTCTTTTTCTGAGGCTGGGGTTAAGTGACTTGCCCAGGGTCACACAGCTAGGAAATGTTAAGTGTCTGAGACCAAATTTGAATTCAGGTCCTCCTGAGTTCAGGGCTTGTGCTCTATCCACTGCGCCACCTAGTTGCCCCTGATTTAATATATATTTTAACATGTATAACATATATTGGATTGCTTGCCATCTAGGGAAGGAGGGGAAAATTTGAAACACAAGGTTTTGTAAAGGTCAATGTTGAAAATTATCTGTGCATATGTTTTGAAAATAAAAAGCTTTAATAAAAAAGTTATATGTGTATAATGAACTTTTAAAACATATTTCCAGAACAAAGGGGAAAAAGAAAGAAAGAAAGAAAGGAAGGAAGAAAGAAAGAAAGAAAGAAAAAGAAAGAAGACAACAATAAAAACAAAAACTATGAAAATGGTATGCCATGATCTGCATTCACTCTTCATAGTTCTTTCTCTGGATGCGGATGATATTTTCCATCCGAAGTCTATTCAAGCAGTCTTGGTCACTGTATTGCTGAGAAAAGTTAAGTCTGGCATAATTGATTGTCACACAATTTTGTTGTTACTTTGTATAATGTTTTCTTGGCTCTACTCACTTCTTTCAGAATCAGTTCATCTAAGTCTTTCCAAGCTTTTCTGAAATCAACCCATTGTTGTTTCTTATAGAACAATAGTAATAATTTTTTTTAAAGGACTACTGCTTAATCTATAACAAAGGCTAACGAGGTGGGAGGAGAAGAGGAAGGGATTTCTGGAGGTACAACTAAGTAAATACTAGAATATATGCAATGTGAAAGAAATATGAATCTATCTTGCCTATCTCTATCTTTCTTTAGAAAGAACTTTTGTATTCTTAGAAATAAAATGTATGAAATAGAAATTTCTCTGAATTTCTGAGAACTAATCATTAGATGGATTCTTTGTAACTCCAGTAAATAAAATCAGGAATAATGGGCATGAAATATAGAGGTAGAATTTTCCTAAATATAAGGAAGATTTTTTTTTCACAATTTAAGCTTTCCAAGAGTAGAATGTGATGCCCTACAATATATGTGATAATGTCCATTTTGGTTAGTGTTGTCACATTCAAATAGGGAAAAAAATTAATTATAATAAACTCATTCATTTATTTTTCCAGAAATAAAGAACTCTGAAGTTGGTATCCTTGAGGAAAAAAGGAGATTGGCAGGAATTTTGTAAGAAAAAATAGCCAAATGGCTACCTGGCAGACAGGAAACTGCCGGGGATTCTCCTGGGAGCAAGGCAATACATACCACATGCACAGAATACTCCCCTGACTCTGGGGTGCTGGTTGCACTGCTTTGTCTGCCTGTTCCTGGCACATTCATTTAACAAAGATTGAATGAATATGCCTTCTATGTTAGACACAGGGTAAACTACAAAGATAATTAAGACTGGATCATATATACTTTCAAAATTTTTTATCTTTTGCATAGGAGAACTTTGTAAGAGGAGTTCAAGGAATGACTTGTAGGAGAAAGTTGCAGTGGTAGATTATAATAGTCTAGGGAGGTTATAATAGTCTGGGGATCCTAGATATTTTTCCCTCTTCTTCTTCCTTTTACCCCACATCTGTATGTGCAGCTGGTTACCAATCTTCTGGAATGGATAGTCAAGAGTACCATAATTATGGGTTCCAAGGGTGATCTGGGAGAATGCAAAACTTTATTATACTACTTCACAATGCCCATCATTAGTTTATAAAGATCTATGTTCCTGTTTCCATTTAGAGGTACATTGATAACTGTGCCAGTTATGTCCCCTCCCCAGTCCCTGACCCACTAGAATACTCCATTGATGAAAGAAAAGGCAGGAAAGTATTTGGTTTTAAGAGACATTAATATAGTTTGACTGAAACATGGGGTATGTGGTAGGGAGGAGTATGACATGATATTAAAATGAAATGTCAAAAGATTATAACAGTCTGGAATACCAGGCTATGGATTGTTTTCTTTTGAGGGATGGGCATTGTAGAGATAGTGATAGGGGTTTTGGAGGAGTATTTCTTGACACTTTCTGTTTCTTATATCATCATGATTACCTGAAGTATATTTTCCCTTCCCAGAGCCATGTCATATGATAAATAGAATTTTTTACATAGAGAAAAAAAAATCAGAACAACTGATTGATAGCTTGGAAAAAGTCCCAAAACATGTGTAATGTGTAAAACTTATGGACCTCTTACTTCCATGAAAAGGTAAATTGGGAGGGTATCTTTTAATCTCTCTTCACTTGAGTGCCCTTTGATCTTTATAATTTTGTTACCTTTACTTTTGCCTTTTTAATATGTAGTTGTAAATTCCATTTCCATTGTTGTACATTTCTTTTTATACAGTACTATTCCCTTAGATTTGTGTACCACAATTTGTTTAACCATACTTCAATTGATGGCATCTGCTTTCTTTCCAATTTTTAGCTATTACAAAAAGGTTGCAATAAATATTTTGGAGTATATAGGGAATTTATTTTCTTACCAATAGCTTCCCTGGAGTATAAGCTCAGTAAAATGAGTTTGTATTTTATTATTATTATTATTATTATTATTATTATTATTATTATTATTATTATTATTATTTACTGAGGCAATTGGAGTTAAGTGACTTGCCCAGGATCACACAGCTAGGAAATGCTAAATGTCTCAGCTCAAATTTGAACTCAGGTCCTCCTCCTGATTTCAGAGCTAGAGCTCTATCCACTGATCCACTTAGCTGCCCCTGGAGTTTCTATTTTAAAAGACATGTATAGTTTAGTCTCTCTCTTTTTTTTCTTCCCAAAATTCCAAATTGTTTTCCAAAATAGTTGTACCATTTCATAACTCCACCAATGACATGTTAGTGTGCATGTCCTTCTACAATTAGTCAAATATTGACTATTGTCATTTTTTGATCATTTTTGCCAATTTACAGGGTATGAACCTCAAAGACGTTCTGATTTGCATTTATTTTTGTACTAGTGATTTGGAACATTTTTTCATGGGATTGCGAATATTACTTACTGTTTTTGGGTTTTTTTGAGAACCCTTTGTTTGTATTGATTTACCATTTATCTATTGGGGAATTAGGCATTAATTTTCCATTACTACAGGTATTTAAACAGATGTTAAGTGACCATCTTCCAGGGATTCTTCAGAAAGGATTTTTGCACATATTAATTAGAAATCTAAGCTGCATGTTCTCTAAGTTCACCCAAAACTAAGAAAATATTTTTCTGTGAGATATATGGACTGGCTTCCAAGTCTCTGTGTAGCATACATTTGTCTGTATAAGATTGGCTTAACTTCAAAATATACACAGATCTTTAAATGCCAATATTTCCATTTTGATAAGGGTTCTTGATTTTTAAAAAATGATTGCTTTTTATTTTCAAAATACATGCAGGGATAGTTTTCAATATTTATCCATGCAAAACCCATGTTCCAAATTTTTTCTCCCTCTCCCCACCCCTTCTCTTAGGCAGCAAATAATCCAATGTATGTTAAACATGTACAATTCTTCTATGCATATCTCCACAATTATCATGCTGCACAAGAAAAATCAGATAAAAAAGGGAAAAAATGAGCAAGAAAAAAGCAAACAAGCAGCAACAACAACAAAAAATATGATGTGATCCACATTCACAAAAAATATAAGCATTGAATTCACCTGCTTTTAAACTTTAGAATGGGTAACATGATACTTAATCCAATTAAGTTTAATAATAACTGATTTTAAAAATAGCACAGTGATTATTTTAGAAACAAAAAAGAGGAAAGGTTGTATATGGAGAAATAAAGAGAGAAAGACACAAGAATTCAAGTGAAAAGATGTGAGCAAGAAGAGGAGAGAGAGGGAGGAAAAGGAAAATGGAGGAAAGAAAAGAGAAGAAAGACTACAGAAGAAGAGAAGAAAAGTAAAAGAGAGATATTGATAGACCCAATGTAGTGGAGAGATTAGGAGTGAGGAAGGCAGACGGAGGAAAAGAGAAAAAGGAGAGATTGAAAAAAGAGAAAAAAAAATTTTAAAGTAAATGAGACCAGCCATGGTAGTACATACTTATAAAAGATCTTTTGAATTTGGGTAGTGGGTAGTGGGGCTAAGTTAATCAGGTATCTGCACTAAGCCCCACACCAATCAATATAAAATGAGGGTATTTAGGGAGAGAAAAAGACGCTGGCTGCTTAACTGACTCAGTTCAGAAACAGATTAAAGATTTCTAGGCTTTGTGATCCATTCACTAAATGGGTTAAAACCCAGATGACTGAATAAAGTCAAGGAATCATCTGAGCTCTACCTAGTTTTTCTCTGAACAATGTTAAAAGAGTACCTCAAAACAAAATCTGAAATAGCAGCACTAACAAAAGAATAGGGTAAAATAATTTTTCAGCTGAACACAAATTAGAAGGTCAGAAGGAAAGGTCTAATTCACTGGGGTAAGAGCGGAACACAGTCCTGAACAGCCAATCCTCAGAAAGCCAGCAGCAAGCCTTGGGGGCCACTGAATCGGAGCCTTCCAGGCCCCTAGCCTACAAACAATAGAAGACTACAGGGGACCCTTTGCTGGCACTGGAAGTAGGATTTTGTTGTATTGCCCATTCACAGTTCTGGGTTGCTGTCCCAAAGTAAGGAGGAGCACTGACAAGAACAGAGACTCTGGTCACCATTTCAGGACAAAAAAAATTAGTGCTTGTGGTCATTCACAGACTAGAGCATAGGCCAGGAGAGCAGTGATCATACTTCCCCTTAGAATTGCACGAACTAAAACTTACAGATCTCCCTGATAACTATCTCTGAAAACCTAAAGCTTAAGACAGTGCTCCCTCCATCCCAGGAGCATAGCCCAATTTTAACATAAAATTAAAAGCTAAGAAATAAGCTGAGAAACAAATTACAACAACAATAAAAAGAATCTGACCCTAGAAAGTTACTATGAAGATAGGTAAGATCAAAACACAAACTCAAAAGATGACAACAGTGTCAAAATAACTGCATGCAAATCCTCTAAAAAAAATGAATTAGTCAAAGACCCCCCTCACCCAAATAATTCCTGGAAGAGCTCAAAAAAGAGTTTAAAAATCAAATAAGAGAGATAGGGGAAAATTGGGAAAAGAAATGAGAATGATGTAAGAAAACCATGGATAATAAGTGAATGGCTTGGGTAAAGGAGGCACAAAATAATACTGAAGAAAATAACACTTTACAGAACAAAATAAAACAAATGGAAAAGAGGTACAAAAATGCATTGAAGAGAACTCCTTAAAAAGAATAACTGACCAGGGAAAAAAGGACATACAAAAGTTAACCAAAATTTTTTGATTTAAATCCTTAAAAATTAGAACCGAACATGTAGAAGCCAATGACTCTCTGCAACATCAAGAATAGTAAAATAAAATTAAAGAATGAAACAATATAATAAAATGGGAAATATCTCATTGGAAAAACAACTGACATGAAAAATAGATTGAGGAGAGCTAATTTAAGAATAACTGGACTATCTGAAAGCTATAATTTAAAAAAAAATTTTTTTAAGAGCCTAAACAGCACATTGCAAGAAATTATCAAGGAAAAACTGTCCTCATATCTAGAACCAAAGACATTGAAAGAATCTACCAGATGCCTACTGAAAGATATTTCAAAATGAAAATTCATAGGAGTATTATAGCTAAATTTCAGAACTTTTAGATCAAGAAGAAAATATTGCAAACAGTCAGAAAGACACAATTCAAATATTGTTGAGCCACAGACAGAATAATTCAAGAGTTAGCAGTGTCAATACTAAAGGATCAAAGGGTGTAGAACATAATATTCTAGAGGGCAAAGAATGTAGTTTATAACCAAGAATCACTTACTCAGCAAAATTGAGAATAATCTTTTGGGGAAATGGATATTTAATGGAATAAAGCACTTTCAAGAATTCCTAATGGAAAGACCAGAGCTAAGTAGAAAATCTGACTTTCAAATACAAGACTGGAGTAAGAATAAAAAAGTAAACAGAAAAAAATAAACCCTAAAGTGATTTGATGATATTAAACATTGCTATATGAGAAGATGATAACTCCTAAAAACTTTATCCTTTTTAGGGAAGTTAGAAGAATACATATACAGAGGGCATGAATTGAATATGGAGGGATAATATTAAAAAAGAATAAATTAGTGAATGAGAAAAAGAAATGTATTGGGAAAAGAAGGAAGGGAGGATGAAATGAAGTAAATTATATGACATAAAATTGGTGAAAAAGAGTTTTTACTGTAGAGGGAAAGATGAGGGTGGAATGGGCAGTGCTTGAACCTTACTCTCATTGGGATTGACTCAAAGAGAGAATGATATAGAAATACAGTTGGAGATAGAAATTGATCATATCCTACAAAGAAGTAGGAATGGAAAAAGATAAGAAAAGGGAGGACAGAGTAGAAGAGGTAGTCAGAAGCAAAACTATTTTGAGAAGGTTCAGAGTGAAAGGAGAGAGAAAGACAGACAGACAGAGACAGGAGGAGGTGGTTAAAAAGGGTGAGGAAGTAGTATGAAGAGAGTATATTCATTCTGAATGTGAATGAGATGAGATCATAAAATAAAAGCAGAAAGCAGAGTGGGTTAAAAACCAGAATTTTAGAATGTGTTGTTTACAAGAAATACAGAGAGACACACAGAGATTAAAGATAAGGGACTGGAGAAGAATCTGTCATATTTCAGTTAAAATAAAAATTTTAAAAACCAAGTAATTATGATTTTAGACAAAGCAAAAATAGATCTAATGAAAGAAATAAGCTGGGAAACTACATCTTACTAAGAGTTACCACAGACAATAAAATCATAACAATACTAAATACATATGCACCAAATGGTATAGCATCCACATTACATTAAATTTAAAAAAAGATTTTGTGTAAATAAAATCAGTGCAGCCAGGACTTGAAGGAAAACAGGAAATGGGGGAAATTTTACATCTAGTTTGTCTGATAAAGATTTCACTTCTCTGATACATAGAGAAATGAGTCAAGTTTATAAAAATACAAGTCACATTCTCCAATGGTCAAAATAGTCAGTGTTTAGGTGAAGAAATCAAAGCTATCTATAGTTATATGAAAAAAAAAATGCCCTAAATCACTGTTGTTTAGAGAATTATAAATTAAAACAACCATAAGGTACTTCCTCATACCTATCAGATTAGAGAACATGACAGAAAAAGTAAATGACAAATATTGGAAAAAATGTGGAAAAACTGAGACATTTATGTACTGTTGATGGAGTTGTAAATTGACTCAACCATTTTGGAGAAAAATTGGAAATTATGCCCAAAAGACTGTTAAATTGCATACCCTTTGACCAAAATTTCACTACTGGATCTGTGTCTCAAAGAGATTTTTTTTTAAAAGAAAAAGACTTAGATATTCAAAAATTTATAGCATCCCTTTTTGTGGCAACAAAGAATTAGAAATTGAAGGGATGCCCATCAATTGGGGAATAGCTGATCAAATTGTGGCATATGATTGTGATGGAATACCATTGTGCTTTTAGAAATGATGAGCAGAATGGTTTCAGAAATACCTGGGAATACATATTTAATTGATGTAAAATGAAGTGAGCAGAACATTGTATATAGTCATGCAATATTGTACAATAGTCAATTGTGGATGACAGCTAGTCTCAGGAATACAATGATCTAAGACATTTTCAAAGGACTTATTATGAAAAATGCTGTCCACCTCCAGAGGAAAAACTGTTGAAATCTGAATACAGATTGAAGCATACTTTAAAAAAAATTTATTTTTCTTGTTTTTTTGTCTGTTTTTTGGCAATATTATTAATATGGAAATATGTTTTGCATGACTACACATGTATAGTCTGTATCAAATTGTTTGGCTTTTTAGTGAAGGGGAGGTGAGGGGAAGAAAAAGGGAGAAACTTTGGAACTCAGAAATAATAAAAAACAAATGTTAAAATTGTTTTTACATACTATTGGAAAAATAAGATTCTCCAAATCTATGAAAAACAATAAATAATGAAATCAATGTGTATATTTTGTTGTGATCAACTGGCATCATCATGTATCCTTGATTTCCTTGGGAAGACCCTCCTATTTTTTGGCTACTAATGTTATTATGCCTCTTTTCCAGAGAGGAAACTGAATGAAAAGAATGGAGAAAACAACCCAAGATGAACTTTGATAGAAAATATATTATTTTATATTAATTTATATTAATTTGGTTTGAGTATTACTCTATAATTGATTTCCTTTTTCCTGATGTAAAAAAGCAAAGAAAAAGAATACTAAAGTTCTCCTCATCACTTCGAAAAATATTTATAATTTCAGGATATTAATTCAAGTACCTGTTTCCCATGAGAGTCCAACTTCAGTGCTCTTTTATTCCATGGAGGTGACCTTGGATTCTCTAATTCTTCACATGAGTTCTGAGAGTACCACTATACTGGTTCTGAGAGTATGTACTCTACAATTGTTATGTAAGGACAATTTGGCTAAAAGACAACAAAAGAAAATACAGAGCAAAAAGCTTCCAAAAGTAATTTCTTGTCCTTTGCTCCCATCAAAAAAAATCTAAAAAACAAAGAACAAAAATCCATCCTAATTGCTTCTGGCCAGTGGCCCTTTGTGTTAAGCACTGAGGGAGCAGGTCTTTTGGATCTGTACCATCTGGGTCTGTGTCAAATGGGCAATATCCAGTATCTGGATTTACTGACTTTCCTAATTCAAGAGAGTGACTGAGAAATACACAATAACTGCTAAAAGTTCACTTTTAATATCAACTTGAAGGTAACCTCAGCAATTGCAGATCCAAAAGAAGCTAGTAAGGAACTGTAAAGAGGGAGAAGAGAGAGACAAACATCTTTGCTTGCCATCTCTAGCAGAAAAACCAGAAAAATGAGCGAATACAAATATTTTAACCAAATCTAATATAATTAAAAGATACTATGGGTCAAGAGAATTTTGGGATAAAACCCCAGGAATAAAGAAAAATACTGTTAAAAAACAACAACAACAACAACAACTCAGAAACCCAAAAAAGAGAATGGATTGGACACAAGAATTCAAGCATGGATAGAAGGCTATAGGTCACAGAGAACTTGGATTCAAATCATGGAAAGATCAGGATAAGAAAGATCAGGATCAGAAAGATCCACAATAGCAAAAAATAACTTAAACAGAAATTACATTTTTCATTCAGCAAAAATCTTCTCTCATTCCTATCCCCCATTGAGAACAAAAGAAAAATAAAACTCCTGTTATAAACAAGTTTAGTTAAACAAAACAAATTTCATTTGTCTTTATCATGTTGTTGACATTGTATAATATATTTTTCCAGTTCTGTTCATTTCATTCATCAGGTCATTCAAGTCTCCCCAGATTTTTCTAACACTGTTTCCGGCATCATTACTTGTAGCACAATAATATCCCATCATATTTATATAATTTGTCCAGCTACCCTCAAATGATGTATGCCCCCTCAGATTCCAGTTTTGTCACCCCCCAAAGAGTTACAGTTTTGCTCATCCTTAGTTTGTTTCTCCTTAACCTACTTATCCATCTAATTTCCCTAACTTCTTTCTCCATTCCCCTATTTCCCTTTTCAGTGAAATATATTTCTGTGTGTGTGTGTGTGTGTGTGTGTGTGTGTGTGTGTGTGTGTGTGTGTGTTGTATTCTTCCTTCTTTTGGACAGTTCAGATAAGAGAACTTTGAACAGTTCAGAATTCAGGGGTTCTCAAACTAGGGCCCCCCAGGGTTATGGCAAATGGGCTGAGGGGCGGAGACAGAGTGTGAGGTTTTGTTTTTACTATATTCGGGCCTTCCAATAGTCTGAGGGATAGGGAACTGGCCCCTTATTTAAAAAGTTTGAGGACCACTGGCAGATGATAACAGAGATATCCTCTTTTACACTCACCTCTTTTTTTTTTTTTCCTTTATCTGTGTTGTACAGACTAACATGATTATGGGAGATATGTTTTTCCTTTTCTTTTCCCTTCCTTTATATTGTTCTTTTAAGATTATCAAGTTATAGAACCATTTAAAAGTCTTTCTGTATTAATAGACTCCTTCTATTGCCCCTGATGATAAGGTTCAGAGGGGACACATGTTATCATCTCCTCACATTAGAGTATAAGTAATATATTCTTGTTAAGTCTTTTCCAATTATGTATTTTTATTTACCTTGTAATGTTTATGTAATTTCTATGTTTGATCTTCAAAGTTTCTATGTAGAAGTGGTCTCTTCATTGGGAGTGCTTCCATTTCAATAAAGATCCATTCCTACTTGTACAATTATACTTGATTTTGTTGGAAAAATTGTTCTTGGCTGTAAGTTTATAACTTTTGTCTTCTGGAATATGATATTTCAAGATCTCCATTCTTTTAAAAGTATTACTATTAAATCATGTGTGATTCTGATTGTAATTCCTTGGTCCCTGAATTCTTTCTTTTTGGTTGTTTGCAGTATTTTTTCCCTGACCCAGAAGCTCCAGATTTTAGATATATTATTTCTGTGAGTTTTCATTTTGGAGTTTCTTCATAAGATGACTGGTGGATTTTTTAATTGATCCTCAATTCTCTGATTCTAAGAGATATGTGTAATTTTCTTCAAATATTTCTTGAAATGATGTCTAAGGTTTTTGCTTTATTTTGTTTTGGTCATGGCCTTATAGTAATCAGATAATTCCTTGATCTGTTTTCCAACTCAGTTTTATTTGCCAAAAGATACTTTATGTTTCCTTCTTTTTTCAGGTTTTTACTTGTTCTACTATTTTTTGTTGTTTTTTTTTTGCAGATGTTATATTTTATTTGGTTCATTCCAATTTCCTTTTTTTTAATTATAGCTTTTTATTTTCAAAATATATACATGAATAATTTTCACCATTCACCCCTACAAAACCCTGTGTTCTAATTTTTTCCCTCTCTTCCCCTCTCCCCTCCCCCAGTCAGCAAGTGATCCAAAATATGTTAAACATGTGCAATTCCTCTATACATATTTCCACAAATATCATGCTGTTCCAGAAAAATCAGATCAAACAGGGAAAAAAATGGGAAAGAAAAATAAAATGCAAGCAAACATCATAAAAAGAGTGAAAATACTATTTTGTGGTCCCCACACTCAGTTCTCACAGTCTTCTTTCTCAGGATGCAGATGGCTTTCTTCATCACAAGACTATTGGAACTGGTCTGAATCATCTCACTGTTGAAAAGAGCCACGTCCATCATAATTGATTATTGTATGATCTTGCTGTTGCCATGTATAATGATCTCCTGGTTCTGCTCATTTCACTTAGCATCAGTTTATTTAAGTCTCTCCAGGAATCTTTGTCCATTCCAATTTTGAAGGAGTTATCTGAGCAATATTTTGTATCTCTTGTTCCAATGGTCTTGTGATGAAGAAAGCTTTGGAGCTGTGATCCAGATCTGGGTTAAGAGTCACAAAACTGGCAATTTGCACTTGTTCTTGAACCTTCTATGAGGTCATGGATTCCCCGTACTTTGTATCTCTCAGTGCTCAGACTTGGTCCCTTGAATCTCATTTGAATCATCACTCCTGAACAGACCCTGTCTCCTGTATCCACAGACATACATCTTATCACATATTCATCCATGTCTCCCCAAACTGATCTAATTGAACACTATGATTTTTTTCCTTGAATTTCTTCATTAGGATTTAGTTTGCTGTCCTTTCTAGATGTGGAGGAAGGCAATTTATTTATTTTTGGCAAAAGAAAATACACGACATGTTTTTTTGTTACATTACCATCTTGGCTCCACTCAAAATATAGTTTTTCTTAAGTATGAAAAAGCTTACTTTTCTAGCAGCTGAGAGAAGCCCAGCTAAAGATCCTGAAAAATGGCTGGAATCTTCCAGAATCACAAGCTTGATCTGTATGGAGACTTCAACAAGCCTAATTAGGTAGTTCTTCTAATTCAGATTTCCCTTGGGTCTCTAATTTAAAGAATCATTTAGGACTCCAGGAAATTATTACAGATAAAGGGGTTCCACAGGCTGGCTAGGTTCAAACTGTAGTCACTACCTGACTGAGCAATAGTTGAAAGTTCTACAGGCTAGGTTCAGACTGTTCTACTTGAAACTGAGGACTCCCTTTGTTCATTCTGTCTTTCAATATAATGTTTTCCACAATTTAGAAAAAAAAAAAGTTCTACAAAGTGCTATAAAAATATAAAGGAAGAAATAAAGAACAAAATTATGGCTCTTGAGATAAAACTAGGAAAGATAATGAACTGTTTCAGAGTTCAAAAATCTTAAAGTCATGGTCACCTTGAGAAATAGAATTGAGAAAATAATTCGCAATGCAATCAACTAGAAGGCAATGGAAAAAAGTTTGCTATAGGGCTAACTATAAGCACCCTGCTATTGATATGTAAATGCCTCTCTTTATTATAAAGATCCCTTACTTCAAATAGAACACAGGTGGCCCACCCCCCCACCCCCCCACTTCTCAGGAAGGATGAGCTGCTCCTAGGGAGATGGGGAGCCAAACCATACAATGTCAGTAGGTTCCCTCTGGGCTGAAGGGTCTTATATCTCACCCAGAGTCCCCCCACTGTCTGTGCATTCTACAATACATACCACCATTTTTTAGCAGCAGCAGGATAACATTGTTATAGTACTTTAAAGCTGCAAAGCTCTTTACAAATATTCACTCAGTTTATCCTACAACAATGCTTAAAGATAGGTACTCTCATTATTCCCATTTTACAAATGAGGAAACTGAGATAGATTAAATGACATGTCCAAATTCACACGGCTAGGAAACATATGAAGCATGACTTGACTCCTAATCAGATCTTAAGTTTAATTATCTAACTATTGCAATACCCGGCTGCCCCCTCTCTCTTTGTTTGTCTCTGTCTCAAATATATATATATGTATGTGCATATTTGTATGTATATTTGTATATATAAATATAGGTACATGCATGTATAATTGGGAAGTATTTAAACCTAACATTCTTTTAAAAAAATTAATCTAACATTCTTTATGAGTTTTGGGGGCAGCTAGGTGGTGCAGTGGAGAGAGCATTAGCCCTGAAGTCAGGAGGATCTGAATTCAAATCAGATCTCAGATACTTAAAACTTCCTAGCTGTGTGACCCTGGGCAAGTCACTTAATCCCAATTGCCTCAGGAAAAAAAAATTATGAGTTTTGAATTTTCTTTCTCCCTTTAGTTCTTTCAATTCTCCCACCCATGAAGAAGGCAAGCACTATATCACACACACATGTATATGTGTGTATATCTCTCTCTGTCTCTGTGTATATATATATATATATGTATATATACATATATATGTATGCATATATTATACATATACATATCTAACTATCTATATGCATATCTATATATCTCTATATATTTCTCTATCTATATACATACTAATCTGTCGTATATACATACATGCATATCTATATATATATACATATCTATCTATATAAATGTATACAGCTAGAAATATAGATATCCTGATTGACTCAGATTGAATATAAATAACAGTTATTTTTGCTTTGGCCAGAAACTGTGAGGGTTTTCCGCTCCCAGATACATTTATTGATTTAGATTTTTTGGACTTAGGTAAAAGAGGAGATTCTTTGTTTCAATTGCTCCCTAGTCTTAATCTCTGAATGGGTATTGCCTCAGTCAAATTGAGACTTGTTGAAGACCTTAGGTTAAAAAAGCTAAAATCTCCCATTTCATCCAGGGCCATCTCCAGTCACCTTGATCTATATCTGGCCCCTCGACCCAGATGGCTCTGGAGGGGAAAGTGAGACAGGTGGCCTTGCCAAGCTCTCCCTCATTTAAACCCAATTCACTTGTTATCATGACATCGATTCCCTAATGTCATAGTCCTCTTAAAGAATAAAGGACAGACAACAAATATGTATATGTATGTGCGTGTATATATATGTATATACACACACACATACACATATATACACACACATAGTCAATCCTCAGATTTTTTCAGTGGTAACATTCTGAGAAAACAGAGGTAAAGTAAAAACATTAATGTTGATACTTTGAACCTATGGGAAATAGGGGGTTAGGTTCCTGTGATACCCAAAACTGCAATCTTTTGCTAGAAATTGCTAAAAAAAAACCACCCACTTTCCTGCATATAATTCTTTATGACAAAACATTAATTCATAATCTATGAAATATATAAAATAAAACTAACATTTTTCTCAGTAGTAATTCCTTAGAATTTTATGATCATTTATGCAAATATCTCAATTTAAAAAATTGATTTCAGACAATATTCCCTCTTCATAACTTATGAAATCTACAGTACTACAAAAAGCATATAACAAATAAAATTCTTAAAATGAAAAGATTTTTTTAAATGAATTTTATTAAATATCAAATATTGGGGATGTGGGAAAACTGGGACACTAATACATAGTTAATGGAGTTGTGAACTGATTCAACCATTTTGGGTTTTGATAATTTTGGAGAGCAATTTGGAACTATGCCCAAAAGACTATCAAACTGTGCTTACCCTTCTATGCAGCAGTGTTCTCTACCAGATCTGCAACCCAAAGAGATCATAAAAAGGGAACAGGAGCCACATCTGCAAAAAATGTTTGTGGCAGCCCTTTTTGTAGTGGCAAGAAACTGGAAACTGAGTGGATGCCCATCAGTTGGGGAATGGCTGAACAAGTTATGGTATATGAATGTTACAGAATATTATTATTCTACAAGAAATTATCAGGAGAATGATTTCAGAGGGGCCTGGAGAGGCTTACATGAACTGATAGTAAGTGAAATGACCAAAACCAGGAGATCATTGCACATGGCAACAGCAAGATTATACAATGATCAATTCTTTTTTTTTTTTTTTTTTTTTTTTTTTTTTTTTTTTTTGCTGAGGCACTTGGGGTTAAGTGACTTGCCCAGGGTCACATAGCTAGGAAGTGTTAAGTATCTGAGATCAGATTTGAACTCAGGTCCTCCTGACTTCAGAGGTGGTACTCTTATCTACTGTACCACCTACCTGCCCTGCAATGATAAATTCTGATGGACTTGGCTCTTTTAAAAAATAAGATGATTCAGGACAATTCCAATAGACTTGTGATGGAGAGAGCCATCTGCACCCAGAGAGAAGAATATGGAGACTGAATGGAGATCACAACATAGGATTTTCACCTGTTTTGTGGTTGTTTGATTTTTTTCTTTTTCTTTTTTTTCCTTTTTGATCTGATTTTTCTTGTACAGCATGATAAATGTGGGAAAATGTTTAGAAGAATTGCATATGTTTAGCCTAAATTGGATTATTTGCTGCGTAGGAAAGGAGAAAGAAAAAGAAGGGGGGGAAAGGTGATTGTTGAAAACAACCTTTACATGTATTTTGAAAATAAAAAGATTTTGTTAAAAATTAAATAAATAAATGTGCTACATGAAAAAACAAAACAAAACAAAACAAAGACAAACAAACAAACAAAAAAAAAAAAAACCAAACACCATGAATCTTACCTTTTGCTGCATCAGATGGCAATGTTAAGGTGTTACTATATGTAAGGGTGTATACTATACTGCTGTAAATCTCTCTATCTTGCATGATTTCTGAAAATGGGGGTAGAGATTCCTGGGACTTTCATCTCTGCTATCAGAAGATAGGACTGGTAAAGTCCTAACATCACCTCCACCCAATACTCAGTTCTTCATGGCTGGAGGATGTCATTGGAGGGCCTGAAAGACCAAACAGCTTGAAATAATCTGTCAGCAACATTTGCTTTGCCTTTGGGATTCTTCAGGGTCTTGGAGTGAGGCCATGATTGATGAAGGGACTGGAAGCCTTGATGTCTCTAGACAATTGATTAATTATACCAAGCTACACTTTGAGCTCAGAAACTGAATGGCACAATCTTGGGAACTTGTCTGTCATCATCATCTTCACTGTCCTGAAGATGTTCCTGAGTCATTTGCACCTAACTCCTTATTTGTTACCCACTCCACAAACTTGCATGTATTGTGCATTTCATTTATTCTCCCTCTACTCTATATAGCCAGGCCTGCCATTTACCAATCAGAAAAGTAAAAATGAGATTACTAATAAAGTAGCATTCCAGTGAATGGAATGCTTGAAGTCTAAAGTTAAATAAGAATGTTGAGAATGACTATGTGTTTGGGTGTCTATATATGTATGTATGTGTACATTAATGAATATATGTGTATGTGTATGTATATATTAATGAATATATGTCTATGTATCTATACAGGTACAATGGACAGAGGGCCAGGTCTGCAATCAGGAAGCCTCATCTTCTTGAGTTTCAATCTAGCCTTAAATACTCACTAGCTTTATGATCATAGATACGTCACTTAACTCTGTTTCAATTTCCTTATCTATAAAATGAGCTGGAAAAAGAAATGGCACACCACTTTACTGTCTTTCCCAAGAAAACTCAAATGGGGTCACAAAAAGTCAGACATGACTAAAATGACTAAACAATATACATTCATAATATAGGTAAATAGGTGGTACATACACACATATACATACTTAAATGTTTTATATATACATTATATGTACAGTATGTATTTATATACACCTACTATATATATATAGAGAGAGAGAGAGCAATATATATATATATATATACATATATATATATATATATATAGCAGCATATATACAGAGCAAAACCCTCTACTCCATGTTCTCAGGAATTTCTAGAGGCAGATTCACCATATCTGAATGCTCATAAAATTAATCCTTAGGCTCATTAGTCTATACTCTGTAATATATACACAAAAATACTAATAGCAGCATTTCTTTCTGGTGGCTAACAATTAGGGAAAATTCATGCTCACCAATTCTGGAATGACTAAACAAATTGTGATATATAAATATAATTAAAATTATTGTAACTTAAAAATAACTGTAAAAGAATTCTAAAAGAAAAAAAACTTGGGTAGACTTACATGAACTAATGAAAATAAGCAGAACCAAGAGAAAATTTACATTATGTTCACTATATTACAGAAGAAAACAACATGGAAAAGCATTAGAACTCTAATCAAAATAAAGATTAATCTTAATTGTAGAGAAATGACAGCAAAATATACTCTCTTTTCTCAGAGATAGAGTGCATCAGTAACAAAAAGTTTAATACTAATATTGTACTCTATGATTTAGGATCAAGTCTGCAGAAATTTATTTTACTTAATTTAATATTAATCTATACCAGTTATTTCTAGTTTGGAGGTGAGAGTTGCCCAAACTGATACAGTCCTCCCATGTCCTCCAACGTGACTTTCTGTTCCAAAACAATTTCCTGGTAAAATTTTAAGGAATCTTGAACAAGAAAAAGATCTGTTAAAATATAGACTGGCCTAACATTCCAGAACTGAACAACCAAGACACTGGCACAGCACTGCCTAGCATAGCGTGCCCTCATCAGAGAAGGTGCTGTTCTCCACGAGCAAAGTAGAACTAAATTAGCTCAGATGAAACATGAGATGCACAAAGTTAGAGAGTCCACCCAAATGTTCACAGGAACTACTTGTGCCTGACCTGTGTCAGAACATTCTGAGCTCACATTGGTCTGATCAACCACAATCCAACGCACTCTGTAACTTGACACTAACATAGTGATGTCATTTTTGGTCCTTTTCAAGAATGAAGAACAACAACCAATCAACCAGTCTATCCCTTTTGTACTACTCACCACTCCTGGAGTTAAATAAAAAGACCTGATGCCTTTGGTTGATCTTAATCCTTTCCCATTTGGGGAAAAGTTTTACTCAATTCTTTCTTTCTTTCTTTCTTTTTTTTTTTAATCATTTCTTACCATGCAACAATATTTCATTACAATTAATTTACCATAGTTTGTTCAAGCATCCCTAAATTTATAGGAACGTCCTTAGTTTTCAGGTCTTTGTTACAATAGAAAGTTATGATATAAATCGTTTTAAAAGTCCATATGGATTTTTTTTTATCTGTCTTTATCTTTTGGAGATACATATTTTGTAGTTATCATTAGGTCAAAGAATATGCTATGTAGAGTGACTTTTGGGGAATAGTTTCAAATTGTTTTTATTTTTTAAATTAATTTCTTTTCAATTATCAATTATTTGTTTATTTTTCACCTTCCTACTTTCCCTCTCCTCCTGTGATAGAAAAAGAAAAAAGAAAAAAAATTATTTTTTAAATAAAACTCCTTTAATTGATAATTCTGTAAGATTGCTTCAGAGTGTGTATTCTTAGAGAACATAACCAGATTTATACTTTTTCCATTCACATTCCCTTTATACCTGAACAATTTTCATATAAGTGAAAAAAATTCTTTTAAGAATATGCATCATCAAATTCCCATATTGACCAAGTCCAAAAATATGTGTTTCAATCTACTTTGTATTTCATAATTTGCCCTTTCCTACTAAACCTTATTCTTTATACCCTACCCCTTCCTTTCTCTTCCTGTGTTCTTTGGTTCAGAAATACTCATCTCCTTGCTCTTCCTTATACAAGACACTTTATCTCTTGACTCCTTGCCTTTGTTTTGGTTCTTCCCATACTTGGGATTCTTTCCTCTTTTGCCTCCTGGCTTCTGTCTTCTTTCAAGTCTCAGTTAATATTCCACCTTCTACCAGAAGCCTTTCCCGATCCCCTTTTAATGCTATTCTCTCCTCTCTTTTGATTGTCTTCAGTTTATGCCATATATATACATGTATATATATATATATATATATATATATATATATATATATATATATATATATATATATATATATATATGCTTATTTAGCATGGTATTTGGAATAATAACTGTTTATTAACTGACTAATAACTTGAGGAACCTATGTGGCATAGTGGGTAGTCAGGTGGTTCCATAGTGCACAGAGCACTGGACCTGAAGTGGGGAAAACTCATCTTCCTGAGTTCAAAATCTGACCTCAGATACTTACTAGCTATGTGCCCTGGGCAAGTCACTTAACTCTATTTGCCTCAGTTTCATCATCTATAAAATGAGGATAATAAATATTACTTGCCTCAGAGAGTCATTATAGAAACTAAATAGATAATGCCCATGAAATACTTTGTAAAACTTAAAGTATCCTATAAATATCAGATATTATAACTTTTCATATTAAACCTTTATCATAAATTCATTACAAAGATTTTGCTCTTTCCCTTTTAATTTTAACTACATTGATTATATTAATATAAAAGCTTCCCTGTTTTATATAATCAGAACTAGCCATTCAACCTTTTATGCTCATGTTTATCTTTGGTCAAGAATTCCAAGTTGTGAGAGGTATCATCTTTCCTTCTCTTTTAGTTTGTTTATGATTATTGTTTATGAGCTTTTATGGTCATGTTATGTATTCATTCAGAATTTATTATGGGATGTTGTATAAGATATTGGTCTAAATCTAATTTCTTCCAATCTGCTTTCCAAATTTCCTGGCATTTGTTGTCCTTGCTTTGTCTAACATGTTACATGTTCAATTGATTTGGTGTCTTGTCTCCATATTTTTACCTAGCTCTCTTTCTTATTTTTAAACCAGAATTAGGAACTATATAACAAACTGAGAAAGAAGATATAAGGAGCAGAAATGCTATTTAGGCAGGTGCAGTTCTATCACTCTGCTTCTTAGCTTTATTGCCTTTGGCAATGATTTATATAGAAGTCATATTCTCTTAATATACATAAAATGAAATTGGTGTAGCAATAGGGAATTCGATCTGATTTTAGTGCAGTAGACCAAGCCCTACTAATCTTATCTCTCAAGGAGATGATGACAATTTTGCTAGTTTGAGTCTTATGGATTATTTCCTATTCCCAATGGAAAAGACAAGTTCCCTAGTGGAACTTACACTTGGCCAGGAGAAAAGGAACATGTCATGAGGTGGGGATGGATCATTGACTGGCAGACTAAATCCACAGAGGAGTTTAGGACTCTAAGAGAATTAGTTAGCAAGAAAAAGGCATCATGAGGCAAGGGGAGAGGAGATTTGTGAGAGGAAAGACAGAATGCTGTGGTAGGATAACCCAAAAGGGATTCAGCAAAGATAGGATAGACCATGGGCAGATTTATCGAGGAAATTTAACCTGAGAGGATTGTGACATCATAACTTGGCTTTCTGATTGGATATAGTAAGATAGGGTTTCCCAAGACCTCCACAGGAATAGGAGTAGGCTGATCCCCATCAATGCCCTTCTCTGCTTGCCTCAGAGAGTAATCTTATTAATACTTTTGGCTTTCTCTGTCAACCCTAACTAGTTATCCAGGACCTCATCTGAGAGACTGAATGATTGCCCAATCATGCAGCTAGTAAAGGTCTGAGGTGGGATTTTAACACATATTTTTCTGATTCCTGAATCCTGCAACAAGTGCAGTAACTTGTTGAATATGCTATGATTCCTGTGGAAAGGCTTCAAGTAGGGTTCTGGTAACAGATTGACTATCTGTTTGTTATACATACATACATACATATATATATATATATATATATATATATATCTGTCAGGATCTACATGTATGTATATATGCAAGCATGTATATATTATATGGATACACATACACATATGTAATTCTGTTAGTCATCTCATACATATTTAATACATATATGTAATAAGTGTATGTGTGTGGTGTGTGTGTGTGTGTGTGTGTGTGTGGTGTGTGTGATGAATAACAGAATTCATTTAAGTGATAGGGGATCACTACTGCAATGTAATGAATTTCCAACTGTAGCAATTTGGTGGGACCTGAGTCACAAAAAGGTAGTGATCTGTGTAGGGGAATAGGAGTGCCAACATTGAGGAAATAACAGATTCCTGAAGTATTGATATGTTGAAATTCAATATCTCCTTATAAATGAGAGTGGGAAGAGCCCAGGGATTTTCAGCTGCATAGATCCTAACTGTTTGTTTTTCTATGGAATTATATTGCTTCTTGGACAACTTCCTACTTAAGTTTCCTGAATCTTATTTTTAAAAGCTGATTCACTTGATGAAAATAAAGCCTTGTATTCAGATACTTAGTGTAAGCTTTAATTAAAGACACATTTCCTTGTTAAAGGTTTAATAAAGATTCCTGTAACAGAGGATATGATTTAATTGTTAAGCCTATTTTGGTAATAAGCTTAGGATGCCTATGCAGGAAATAAGTATTTGCATGTAAACATAATAGGGCATGTACTTTGAGTGCTTTGTGGAACTTTCCATACTTTGTGCTACTGTTGTATAGTATGATGTTATATGATATTGAATAGGGTGAAGCTAAATTTAGTGAAACTTAAAATGCTTTGTACGTGAAATATGATGATATATGATTTTGGAAGTATGAAAAACTCTTGATGTGGGAGCTCTCTCTTTCCAAAATAGAACCATAATCTTCCGAAGGCTTAGATCAGACCTCATTGAGACTGTAGACACAGAGAAATCCAGAGTTTGCAGTTTAGTGTCAGACATGTTTTCCTGACATCTACTCTAGCACTTTATCGACCATTTCCTGGCTTCTTTAGAAATTCCCTCCTGCAGTCATTATATTCAGCACAATGTACATTTGTTAAGAAGTTTCTATATGGGGGCAGCTAGGTGGTACAGTGGATAGAGCACCAGCTCTGAAGTCAGGAGGATCTGAGTTCAAATCAGGACTCAGAAACTCAGAAATATTTCCTAGCTGTGTGACCCTGGGCAAGTCACTTAACCCCAATTGCTTCAAAACAAACAAACAAACAAACAAGTTTCTATATAAAATTCATTTTGATCTGTTATGGGGAGTACAAAAAAAATGAAAGGATGTGCCCTGTCTTCCGTAATCTTATTTTTTAATGGAGGAAATTGCTATTTTATGTTTTGTATTTGCATTCTTAGTATTCCTTTGTATTCCTAGTGCCTATGACAATGCCTTATACTTAATTTGTTCAATAAATGTTAAAATATAATAAATAATGCTTAATAAATATTAACTGGATTGTATAGGAACATAGCTTAGAATAGGAGAATTACAAAGGAGAAATATAAGGAAAGTGATAACACCATGTTCTAATTATTTGAGCTAACCTCTCAAAAGGAAAGAACTGCAGAGATGGAATGGAAAACATCCCTTTTTGGACTTAGCATTTTTTTTCCCAGGATTGTTGTGAGGATGAAATGAGATATTTGTAAAAGGCGCTTAGTACAGTGCCTGTCATATACTCTTCCTTTTCCTTCTATAACACATTCCAAGAATTCTACTTAGTGAAGCTGATGTAAGTTGACTACAATTTTCTTTTTCTTTTTCTTTTCTTTTTTCTTTTTTCTTTCTTTCTTTCTTCTTCTTCTTTTTTTTTTTTTTACTGTTGTTGTTAAATTAAAAATTATTGATTCTTTTTTGGTTTTGCAATGCAATAATTTCTGGATATCAATTGCACCTTCACTCCCCATTGCCCAATCAGTTTTTTGGTAACAAAGAAATGATATTATGCCATCTATTAGGGCATAGAAAAGTTGTCATCTGTAAGGATAGAAGAAATATTCACAACATGGGTCCTTAAAGACAACATAGTTGCTGAATTAGTATTTCTTTACATGACCTGCATCCTGTCTGATGCTGTGGCTGTTTGATACTGTGGCACTATCCCTGGGAATGATGATAGTGTTGAGGGAGGGCAGAACTATTGTAATATTGTAAACCATTATTACAGAGTTTCTCTCCACCTTTTTTCATCTTTTCCCTGTTCCCCAAGTTGCTTGTCATCTCTGATTTTTTTTTTCCTGTCAAATTCCATTTGGGACAAGCCAATAGGTGAACTCATCTTTATGCACATTGAGGCAACTGGGAATCATATTCAAATCTTCATCTTCTTTGGCTATTAACTTAGCAACATACAACTGCTCAGTGGATGAAGTCTTCAACTCTGTACTGGCTCTGCTCCATGTGTGGTTTGGCATTGTTTGTTCTGTTGGGTCTGAAGAAACTCTGTAGCCTAGTGAGCAATGCTTGTAGCAAGAACAAGAGAGTTTGTGTAGCTCCAAATGCCAATATTTATTTTCATTAGCAGATCTTGGGTATTGATGAAATACATGGCTGCTTTTTCAAAACACAGGAAGTCCACAATCATGTTTCTATTTTAAATTCTTTTGTTGAACCAAAATTCAAGATTGTTGCCCTATTCCAATTTTCCAACTTCCCTCATTCTCAGGCTGGATTATACATGTAAGTACATACATATATAAAATGTACATTCAAATGAGAATTGCAGATATATGATTATGTATATTTAGTCAGGAATATACACACATATTCTTACCTAAAAAAAGGTCTATGTGTACACACATGTGTGTACACATGTGTTTATAGGCACACAGTATGTGTACGTGTATTATGCATGCACAAAATGTCTATTCAAATGGGAATCATATGCATGTTATTGTGTATATGCAACTTAGAATTTATATGCACACATCCCCACTGGAAAAAGATATATGTATGCATGTGTACACACATGTGTATATGTGACATACATGGAAGCATATACAAACATAAAATTTATATGCAAGTGGGAATTATAGCTACATTATTATCTATATTCAAATGGAAATTCATATATACATATATATACATATATATATACATATATATATACATGAATTCTCACCTGAAAAGATACATGTGTGCATATATCTATGCATGTGTGTGATATAGGTTCACATATATACATATATGTTATGCATATGCATAAATGCACATTCAAGTGAGAATTATAGAGATGATATTATGTATATTCAACTTAAAATTTACATACACACATGTTCCCACTGGAAAAAAGATGCATGCATGTATGTGGATGGATATATGCTCTCACACTCACACAAACACTCAGGGTGCCTCAAAAGTCTTGGTGCAACTTTAAGCTAGTAATATTTAAGATTTCACTAAGCCCTGTATATTAAGTATATGTGTATTAAATAGATTAGTTAATTTATATTTAAGTATATTATTTATAATATACAATAAAGTGTTTAGTCCAAGTTCATCCCTCAGATCACATCATCACATTTTCTATTCTGACAAAAGGTTTTGTGTGACACTTCCCTTTTATTGCAGATTATTCTAGCTTATTTTCACAAAACTGCTCATATTGCTGTGGAGAAGGAGAGGTCCTCTTGCTTTCCACAATGCCATGCTGTTATCCTTTACCTGAGACCCTCCAGCCCTACTTAGTGCATGGAAAAGGGTGCAGCACTTTGGTCTTGTGCTACCCTGGCCACAGTGCCAAACCAGTTTCCCCTGTGGCCACTCAGGTTCCTCACTTTTACTGAAAATCACGTCAACAAAAAGTTTTTCCTTAGCCAACACACAGTCAGGAATGCAGCTGTTACGGGGCTTTCCAGCAGTAGTTAAGCATGAGCCAGACCACCCTGGGGTCCTTCTGGTGGGAGGTTTCTGACTCAGTGGATTCCCACAGGAAGAATTTAAGTATAGGGTCACAGGAGGGCCAACAACCACAAAGGGGACCCTAATAATCTTAGGTTATCTTGGAAAAGACAATAAAAGTATCATACAAAGCTATCAGATAGATTTCAGCCATAAAATATGCTGGCCCGGGGATTTAGTAAAGTGTGTATGAAAGATGTTGGAATCTTTATTCTGACCCTTCTTTTGTATTTGTACATATACCACATGAACACACAAATATAGTTGTGTAGGTGGTACAGTGTGTAGAACACCAGGAATCAGGAAGATTCTTTTTTTCTGAATTCAAATCTGATCTCAGACACTCACTAGCTGGATGACTCTGAGCAAGTCATTTAATACTTTTTGCCTTAATTTCTTCTTCAGTATCTTTGACCAAAAAAACTCCAAATAGAGTCACAAAGAATCATACACAACTGGAAAAAAATCACAATTAAACACACAAATATAAAAATATACATATTTATACTGACATACATTTGTTTATGTGTACACATAGGAGACTTCATGGGCTCCCATCTTTGTTTAGAGTTCTTATTTTGTGGAGTGATTACACCACACCATTGAGGCTATTCATTCAAGGCTCTTTTCAAGCCTGTTACTGTCCTTGAGGCTGAATACAGCCTGGGCTCCCTTGTTAATCAATCACTTCAGGTAATTTGGGGGATGGCTACATGTATTCTTGTATAGTTTCATTTTCAGCAGATAGCATCCACAAGTCACCCAATATGCAATGTGGCAGATTGATGACTCCTCCAACTTGATTAGAAAATTCTTTCATGACTTTAGAGTGTGACTGAGCTGGGAGGAGGGGAATCATCAAACAGTGATTTCTCAATTGAGAGTTGGCAGACTTCGGGAAATTGCTTAAGTGTAGTGTTAGGTTTTTTGTTGATGATATCCTTTACTCCTTCTGTTGTGAATCCTGAATTGATAGGTATGTTTTAAAGCTTTCATGGAAGGTTTCATTAGAATTGTGGACAGTCATATTCCTTTTGCTTATTATCTTTGCTTATGGAATTCGCATAAATCCTTGAAGTCACCATATTCTCTTAGATAGACACTAGTTGCAGGAGACCATAATGAAGATACTTACATAAGTGAGTTACTTTCTTCATGACCTGAATAAGCCATTTAATCTCTTCCTGTCTTATTTTATTCATTTGTAAAGTGAAGATTATAATAACATTTATCTCCAAGAGTTTCTGAAGGATAAAATTTGCAAACCTAAAAACACTACATAAAATGCAAAATGTGGTTGTTGCTGTTTTTATCAACATAATTATCTTTAATGCCATTTTGGGGATAGTCTGCAGGTAATCAAACCACCCACATTCTTTGGCGGCTCACAACTTTGGGGGCCCTAGGTTTTAACTCTCCTAGTTGACCTTTAAAGAATCTTTCAGCTTTAAATTTGATCCCACTCCTTGAACTCCTATTATATAAAAAATATCTAGAAGCCCTAATTCCAGAATTGATTCCAGGATATAGATATCAAAAAGGTTCATGTGATTTTTTTTTTAGTCTGCATCTGTGATCTCAGTGGTTTAGGTAAACTCCCAGTGATGAAACCATTTCAACCAACACAAATAAGAAACTAATCTGCAATTTATAGTCTTAGATGCCTGGGGCACTAAGAAGTTAAATGATTTGCCCATACACCTAGCCAGAGTATGTCAGAAATGATATTAGAATGCTTGCCTTCCTGACAGGAGGTTCACTTTGTGGACATTATAAGCTGTTCAGATTTGCTTTTATCAGGATCCTAGAATCTACCAAAGGCCAGAATCCCTGAAAACTCAACCCCTAAGTGAATTTGAACTAGATGAAGATGCTGGAACCGATTCCAAGAGCTTTCTATGCTTTCTATGGTGAAAAGAATTCCTGGGTTGACCCAATTCTGATCTGAATTCTACCCTAGAATGGCTATATAATGTGCAGGAAATTTTTATTTCATAAATATATGTAATATACTTTCTATCTAACCAGAGCACTAATATGGATTAGACCAAATAACAGATGAGCCAAATGCCCAGTTCTCAGATTCTATGATCTCAATACACAGGGACTTCCCTATGAGGAATTTTCTCTTTCATTGCAGACTGGCATTTTGCAATCTTAGAGAATCACCTGGAATACCAAACAGTTAAATGACTTGTCTAGGACCACAGAGTCCTAGGAAAATGTCACAGGGACTTGAATCCCCCCATTTTCTTCATCCAAAAAGTTGGCTCTCCACAAGGAGGCAGATTTTCAGTTCAACTTCTTAATGACTACAGCTGCTTAAAAGAAAAGTGTAATTGGCTGCCTCAGGAGATAATGACCTCTCACTGGATCTTTACTAAAATGATATTTGCCAAGCTTTTATTGAAGCCCTTATTCTAAAAGACTAAAAAGCCAGCTTAACAGATGATGTGGTTCTGGAAAAGATATTTGGCTAGCAGAACAGAGAAACAGAGAAAATAAGATGAATGTCAGAAATCCTCTGGCAAAAGAAGGAGCAAGATTTGTGAGCAGTTTAACTACAGTGTGAAGAACCACAATTAACGTAGATTGATTGACAGGGAATGGAGAGTACTTCCAAGACTGGCAAGACACATGGAAAGGAGACAAAGAAAGAGGAGGAAGTGAAAAGGAGGATTTTGAAGTGAAAATGAGAGGAAGCCTAAGTAGGAAATAAGTTTCTCAGAAACGTTTCATATTTCTGTTAACATCTCTCAATTCTTTTTTATTTTTTTATTTTACAATTTTATTTTTCTCAATTTCAAAAATCTGCCTTTTCTTTTTTCTATCTAACTCCTCTCCAATCTCTGTCTTGACTGAAAAAGAAAGAAAAACATGCATAGTCAAGCAAAACAAATTCCCCATTGGCCAAGTTAAAAAAAAAAAAAAAAAAAAAAAAGATTGAAGCAACTAGTTGGTGGAGTGGATAGAGCACCAGCCTTGAAGTCCAGAGGACTTGAGTTCAAATATGACCTCAGGCACTTAATTCTTTCTAGCTATGTGACCCTGGACAAGTCACCTCTAACCCTAATTGCCCCAGGGCAAAAAAAAGGTCTTGTTTTGCATATTAGTGCATGTGCACTTTTCTATCAGGAGTGAGTAACATGTATCATCTCGAGTCCTACAAGTCATGGTTTGTCAATATGTTGGTCACAGTTCTAAAGTCTTTCAAAATTGTCTGTACAACAATATTGCTATCACATAAATTATTCTCCTGGTTCTGCTTATAACAATATTTGTAAATTATTCTCCTAATTTTCTTTATGAGTCCAAATCAATTCATATAATTCTTCCTAATTTTTTTTCCTGAAAAAAAATTTGTCATTTAAAAATTTATAACAGAATTATACCTAGCATATTAATACAATATTCTTGGCATTTTCTTTGTTTTCTTTTCTTTTTTTTTTTATTATATATATATATATATATTTTATAATATTATCCCTTGTATTCATTTTTCCAAATTACCCCCCTCCCTCTATTCCCTCCCCCCGACGACAGGCAATACCATACATTTTACATGTGTTACAATATAGTCTAGGTACAATACATGTGTGTGAATATCATTTTCTTGTTGCACAATAAACATTAGAATCCGAAGGTACATGCAACCTGGGCAGACAGATATTAGTGCTAACAATTTACATTCCCCTCCCAGTGTTTCTTCTCTGGGTGTAGCTACCTCTGTCCATCATTGATCAACTGGAGGTGAGTTGGATCTTCTTTATGTTGAAGATTTCCACTTCCATCAGAATACATCCTCATACAGTATTGTTGTTGAAGTGTACAGTGATCTTCTGGTTCTGCTCATTTCGCTCAGCATCAGTTGATTTAAGTCTCTCCAGGCCTCTCTATATTCCTCCTGCTGGTCATTTCTTACCGAGCAATAATATTCCATAACCTTCATATACCACAATTTACCCAACCATTCTCCAACTGATGGACATCCATTCATCTTCCAGTTTCTAGCTACAACAAAAAGAGCTGCCACAAACATTTTGGCACATATATGTTTCTTTCCGCTCTTTAGTATTTCTTTGGGATATAATCCCAGTAGTAGCGCTGCTGGGTCAAAGGGTATGCACAGTTTGATAACTTTTTGTGCATAATTCCAGATTGCTCTCCAGAATGGCTGGATTCTTTCACAACTCCACCAGCAATGTATTAGTGTCCCAATTTCCCCACATCCCCTCCAACATTTGTCATTATTTGTTCCTGTCATCTTAGCCAATCTGACAGGTGTGTAGTGGTATCTCAGAGTGGTCTTAATTTGCATTTCTCTGATCAGTAGTGATTTGGAACACTCTTTCATGTGAGTGGATATAGTTTCAATTTCTTCCTCTGAGAATTGTCTGTTCATATCCTTTGACCATTTATCAATTGGAGAATGGTTCGGTTTCTTATAAATTATGGTCAGTTCTCTATATATTTTGGAAATGAGACCTTTGTCAGAACCTTTGTTTTTAAAAATATTTTCCCAATTTGTTACTTCCCTTCTAATCTTGTTTGCATTAGTATTATTTGTACAGAAACTTTTTAGTTTGATGTAATCAAAATCTTCTATTTTGTGATCAATAATGATCTCTAGTTCTCCTCTGGTCATAAATTCCTTCCCCCTCCACAAGTCTGAGAGGTAGATTATCCTCTGTTCCTCTAATCTATTTATTATCTCCCTCTTTATGCCTAAATCATGGACCCATTTTGATCTTATCTTGGTATATGGTGTTAAGTGTGGATCCATATCTAATTTCTGCCATACTAATTTCCAGTTTTCCCAACAGTTTTTTCCGAATAATGAATTTTTATCCCTAATGTTGGAATCTTTGGGTTTGTCAAAGATTAGATTGCTATAGATGTACCCTTTTTTGTCCTTTGTATCTAATCTGTTCCACTGATCTACCGGTCTATTTCTTAGCCAATACCAAATGGTTTTGGTGACTGCTGCTATATAATATAGCTTTAGATCAGGTACACTTAGACCACCTTCCTCTGAGTTTTTTTTTCATTAGTTCCCTTGCAATTCTTGACCTTTTATTCTTCCATATGAATTTTGTTGTTATTTTTTCTAGGTCATTAAAATAGTTTCTTGGGAGTCTGATTGGTATAGCACTAAATAAATAGATTAGTTTGGGGAGTATTGTCATCTTTATTATATTCGCTCGGCCTATCCAAGAGCACTGAATGTCTTTCCAATTATTTAAATCTGATTTTATTTTTGTGGCAAGTGTTTTGTAATTTTTCTCATATAATTCCTGACTTTTCTTTGGTAGATGGATTCCCAAATATTTTATACTCTCAACATTTGTTTGGAATGGAATTTCTCTTTGTATCTCTTGCTGTTGCATTTTGTTAGTTTTTTGATATATAAAAATGCCGAGGATTTATGCGGATTTATTTTGTATCCTGCCACTTTGCTGAAATTTTGAATTATTTCTAGTAGCTTTTTAGCAGAGTCTTTGGGGTTCTCTAAGTATACCATCATGTCATCTGCAAAAAGTGATAGTTTAATTTCCTCATTTCCTACTCTAATTCCTTGAATCTCTTTCTCGGCTCTTATTGCCGAGGTTTCTTTGTTTTCTTAATAAAGTTTATCAGATCAAGGCAATTCTAATAGATTTGGAGTGCCATCCACATTCAAAGAAAGAACTATGGTGATTGAATGTGGATTGAAGAATAGTATTTTGACCTTTTTGTTGTTTGTTTTTTTCTTTCTTGCATTTTTTCCCTTTTGGTCTGTTTTTTTTTCTTATGCAACATGGCAAATATGGAAATATGTTTAAAAGGAATGCATCTATTTAACCTATATCAGCTTGCTTGCTATTTTGGGAAAGAGGGGAAGTAAATGGAGAGAAGGAGAAAAATTTGGAAACAAAGTCATAAAAATAAATGTTGAAAGTTATTATTACATATATTTGGAAAAATAAAATACTATTGAGAAAAAATAAATAAAGTTAATTAGAAAAATTTTGATACATTAACTCAAGAAAGGCAACATAGTTTAGTGGATTGAGAGTAAATAACACTTGGTTGTTTTTTTTTTTGTTTGTTTGTTTGTTTTTTTTTTTTTTAAAGAGACTGGCTTGGAAGTGCAATGGCCACTCGTAGCCCAGCTTCACTGCAGAAGCTTTGAACCAGATACTTCTCATATGGGCTGATTAGCCCTTCTCTAGACAGCATGTTTGGAGTCCTATTGCATCTTAGAACTCCCAGACTCATTCAATCAACCAGCCTCTGCCTCCCCTAGCAGCAGGCATTGTTGACATACTATACTATATCCCTTAAGATTTAGGCTTAAGTCTAGTTTCTGGCATAAATTGGACAATGTGACCTTGGTGAAGTCCCCTCATTTCTTTTTATCCTCAAGAAATATTCTTTAAAATATAAGTTGCATAGTGACAGAAACATTATATGATGATCAGTTGTGAATAACAGCTTTTCTCAGCAATACAATGATCTAAAACAAAACCTAAGAACTTATGATGTAGGATACTATCCATATCCAGAGAAAGAAATGATAAAGTCAAAATACAGATTGAAATACACTTTTTTCACTTTATATGTATGTGTGTTTTTTCTTTTTGTCTGTTTTTTCTCCTTTTACTTCATCATCATCTTCTTTTTTTCCTTTTTTTAATGGACTCTTTGTTTTATTGCAATTTTATTTTATTTTTTTACTGAGGCTGTTGGGGTTAAGTGACTTGCCTAGGGTCACACAACTAGGAAATGTTAAGTGTCTCAGGTCAGATTTGAATTCAGGTCCTCCTGACTTCAGGACTGGTGCTCTATCTACTATGTGCCACCTTGCTGTCCCTAGACACCTGCCATTGCTAGTAAAAATTCCCAAAATACACTATTCTTACTAGCTAAGGGAAAATAACTTTCTGCTGTGATTTATATATGTATTTTTCATTCAAACTTGTTTACAAAATATACAGCATTTTTTGTACTGTTCAATAAAAGATGCATGATTTAAAACAGATCTTATAGAAATGACATCAATAATTTACAATTTAAAAAATCTAGCCACAAAAGTGTCAAAACTAAAAACAAAATTTTACTATGAAGTGCTTTTATGACCTGTTTGAAAGAAATTATTTTTGATGTGATGTAACCATCTAATTTATCCTTAAAATTACAAAGAATCAATGCCTTTACAAGTCAAGTTCGATAAACTAGATGTCTTTCAATATGAAGCAGCTCTAGAAAAAGTAGCAGTTGAGAATGAAATGAAGCTCTGAGATTAACATATATACATCACATGTTATTCATCTAAGAGCACAGACACAAGTACAGACTGGATGTGAAGGGAGACTGTTTCAGAACCTGGAGTTGATAATGTCCACTATCTTTGCATGTTTCTGGCTTAGATGACTTTTTAGAGATATAAAATTTCCCCTAAGAACTGCTTTAGCTGTATCCCATAAGATTTGGTATGTTAGATGAAATTATTGAATATTTCTTTTTCTTTCTTTCTTTCCTTTCTTTCTTTTGCTGAGGTAATTGGGGTTAAGTGACTTGCCCAGGGTCACACAACTGGGAAGTGTTAAGTGTCTGAGACCAGATTTGAACTTAGGGCCTTCTGACTTCAGGACTGATGCTCTAATCATTGTTGTTGACTCTCTCTTGCATATTTATTTCTTCTATCTTTCTTATTTGACTTTTAAAATCCTTTATGAGCTCTTCCACAAAGAATCTTTGGGCTCAAGATCAATTCATATTCCCCTTTGAGGTTTTGCATATAGACATTTTAAACTCTCCTGATTTGGCATTTTGGTCTTCCCTGTCACCATAGTAACTTTCTATGGTCAAGGTTCTTTTTCCTTTCTCCTTCCCTCCCTCCCTCCCTCCCTTTTTTCTTCCCTTCCTTCCTTCCTTCCTTCCTTCCTTCCTTCCTTCCTTCCTTCCTTCCTTCCTTCCTTCCTTCCTTCCTTCCTTCCTTCCTTTCTTCCTTCCTTTCTTCCTTCTTATATTTCTTCCTTTTATTTTTTTTTCTACCTATTTTGTGACTTTTAAAGTTGGGATTTATTCTTGTGGCACAGAGGGGCACTGTTTCAAGCTTCTTGTGCAGGTTTCAGCTTTGGCTTGGAGTGCAGGGATCTCTAGTGTTTGATGACTTGCCCACAGTTCTGAGGTATCCTGTTCTACTCCTGCCTGGTTTCCACTGCTAGTAATTTGCCTTCTGTGCTGGGACTGGAGGCTGCCCTGATGCTTTGCTATGCTATTGTTCTATTGAGTTAGGACTGGGCCAGGGGATGGAAATAGGGAGAGGTATCTCAGTTGCTATCTGTGATGTGGTTAAGACTTTCCCACTGACTTACTGGACATCCTCTGTGCTGGGTTATATTCCCCTTTTACCCAAGTGAGACTGACATTTCCAGAAGTCCTTTCAAGCTATCTTGAACTGGAAAATTGTTTCCTTCCATCTCTTTGTAGGTTTTATTATTCTAGAATCTGTTCAGAGACTTGATTTCATGTTGTTTTCAAGGGAAATTGGGAAGATTTCAAGCAACTTCTCAATATCTCTCTGCCATCTTGACTTTGTCCAGCTTAAATAACTTTTAAAAATACTTTTAAAGTCAGGTCTTGTAAGGTAGCTGCTACTGCTGGCTGCCAATGGTGAATAGCATCATTATTAAGTATGAAAGCTCTGCACATCCCATACATCCAGCCGGGCTATCCAGGGATGTGGGGAAATTCATCAATGATAACTTTGGGGCTGACTATGAATCCCAGAAACCAAGCCAAAATATCCAAAACTATGTGAAGGGTACAGTACAGATATGCTGTGGATCAGCTTAGGTACTCTTTTTCAGTTCAAATGCTAGTTATCATACATGAAGCAGCCCCCTCGCAACTCAGCCAGATTGTACATTAGCACTAATTCAAGGATTATAGTACTAGTAAGGGGATGAAATAAAGTCACGGTGAAGTTATAACGCCCCTTTTTGATTAAAATAGTGATATGGTGAGAAAGTAGAAGAAGAGGGAGGATAGACAGGTGGTCAGAATTATATTTCATTCCTGAAAGAATCATAACACTATCTAGATAGCTTGTTTATTTCCTTATCATCATCATTGTTATTATTCCTGGTGTTAAAACAGATATTAAAACAGATAAAAGATGATCTAAACTAAAAGAGTTATGTTTATGACATAAATGTGTAATTTCAAGCTGCCTAAGGAAAAAAATTCTCAAGAAATCTTTAAAAAGTCAATCAGATACTGACTGAGAGACAGACAGAGAAGTGGGGGAGACAGAGGCAGAGATAGACAGAGACACAGCGATAGACAGAGACACACAGAGAGAAAGAGAAATAGACAGCTGACAGAGGCAGATAGAGACAGAGACAGAGAGAAAGATACATGCACACACAGGGAGAGAGAAAGAGACAGAGATAGAGACATAAAGAAAGAAAGAGAGACAGAGACACACACAGAGAAAAGGCACTGAGGGGGAATTTTAGTATCTTAAGAATCTTGGTCAGAACCAAAAACCCTGAAATATTTCTTCATTAAAACAGAGACACTGGGGAGGTTCCATGTAGGTTTTAATTCTGAGAGTCCTCATAACATTATTAAAACTGAGCCACTTCCAATCCTAAAATGTTCATGGCCAAAGGGGCATTCTGAGTCATGGTCTAATGGTTCTGCTTTGAAAGTAGCTACAACACAGCTCTTTTTGTTGTAGCTAGAAACTGGAAGTTGAATGGATGTGCATCAATTGGAGAATGGTTGGGTAAATTGTGGTATATGAAGGTTATGGAATATTATTGCTCTGTAAGAAATGACCAGCAGGAGGAATACAGAGAGGCTTGGAGAGACTTAAATCAACGTTGCTGAGTGAAATGAGAAGAACCAGAAGATCACTATACACTTCAACAACAATACTGTATGAGGATGTATTCTGATGGAAGTGGAAATCTTCAACATAAAGAAGATCCAACTCACTTCCAGTTGATCAATGATGGACAGAAATAACTATACCCAGAGAAGGAACACTGGGAAGCGAATGTAAATTGTTAGCACTACTGTCTATCTACCCAGGTTACTTATACCTTCGGAAGCTAATAATTAATGTGCAACAAGAAAATGGTATTTACACACATATATTGTATCTAGGTTATATTGTAACACATGTAAAATGTATGGGATTACCTGCCATGGGGGGGGGGGGAGGGAGTGGAGGGAGGGAGGGGATAATTTGGAAAAATGAATAAAAAAATAAAAAAATAATAAAAAAAATTTTTTTGAAAAAAAAAAAAAAGTAGCCACAACAAAGAGGGGAGAATGTTTCAGTTTAACACATAGTCACATGGTACTGTCTCCAGAGATATTACCAAGAGCCTAGACTATCTGCTTCTGCACATCTTCAAATTCTGAGCTGAACAACTCTATGAAAATTGGCAAGCATCTGCTTGAATCACAATTTGAGTCTAAGGGGAATTGCCTGAAGCAATATTTGTCAGCACCCAAACTGATTCAGATTGTAATATACAATTCTCTTTTCCTTTGAGGAATTCCACAAAGCTGGTCACCATTCCTGGCGTGTTGATGACTTCATCTGGCAGATTAGGTTCTTTTCAAAGTAGCTTTCTACAACTCTGGGGTGCTGAAAGTTGCTGCTCTGAGCTCTTGTAAAATATCATTTCAATCATATCAAATGTAATGATCCCTCTCGAGGTTATCTCTATGTTATTGATTTGGGCATCATGGAAACTTCCATCTGACATTAATTCTTCTGCTATGATATGTACACACACACACACATATATATATATACACACATATACATATATATATATATATTTTTTTTTTTTGCTTGAACAAGTGCTCTACTCTGCTCTACTCTTTTCTCTTGCATAACTGAAGTCCTTCTTCCCTTCTCCAATGCATCTTATTAGGATTCAGGGACTTGTTCGGGTAACTCTAGTTTAGTTCTCTTTTACTGAGGAGGAAGGAAGGAGGAAAA
Organism: Sminthopsis crassicaudata; assembly: GCF_048593235.1. Classification (NCBI taxonomy): domain Eukaryota; kingdom Metazoa; phylum Chordata; class Mammalia; order Dasyuromorphia; family Dasyuridae; genus Sminthopsis; species Sminthopsis crassicaudata. The sequence continues at coordinate 349,068,825 of NC_133617.1, read as the reverse complement.
AAATTTGGAACTCAAAATTTAAAAAATATTATCTTTACAGATAATTGGAAAAATAGAATATCATTAAAAATAAAATTGTAACTTGCAAAGCAGAAGTTGATTTGCATTGATAAAGAAAATTCCTACACTAATGAATCATAGCTTTTGTGAATTGAAAGAGACCTCAGAGGGCATTGTATAAGTACTCTTTGTTACAGAAGAGTTGTCAATCTGCTTTGGTGAAAGAAGTTTTCACACCTGGGAGATTCTTATACTGATGACATCAGAGATAAAAGATATCAAAGAGGTCATTATGAAACATATGCATAGTTTATAGAGAGCTCTCATTCCATAATTACACAGCATACACACAATAGTAGAATGAGTAGTTTTGCACCAGGGTCAGAATACTCAAAGACCAGACAGATTATCAAGACAGCTGTGAAAAGGAGAAAAACTTCATCCTCAATGTGAATCTGGGAAATGACCATTTTTTATTTACAACATTGCTGTGCACTTTTACAATCAGCCTCTTCTAACCTTTGAATTCCTCACCTTGCTGGCAAATTCTGACCTACTTTTTGTGATGCAAACACGGAAACTTTAGCTATCTGACCTGGCTGTTTCACTTGACACACAGAGACCTGATCTATGCCCAGCATTTTCATTTCCCTTGTTCCCCTGGGATAGGTAAAGTTTCCTAGGCTTAGCTTCTTACCTGCTTCCTTCCTTGACTCAGTTAATAAGGGAATCCAAGATAATCAGGTTTTAACCTGTGAAGTCTGGTCCCAAGTTATTCCTTCAGTGCCCAGAACCACCTAATAATTTGAAAGACCCAAATTGAGCAGGTCAAAGAGACTTGTAGTGGTATTTAAAAAAGGGAACCACAGTGGGGAAAACACACAGCCTTCCTTTCCATCCTGTCCATCCTCTCTATTCCCCAACACATGCACAGTGGGGAATCCTTATCTTAAAGGCACTCTGGGAGCACATCAATGAACAAACTCAGCAAAAGGGAAGAAGTTTTAGCTCTTGACTTACCCGCCTGCCTGCAAAACAGCAGCTACTACTGTCCAAGTTCCCTATCAAATTCACAGCTTTGTGGATTTGGTTTCAAGTGGGACTCTTTTTTCACAGGTAACAGGTTATCAAGATATTTGAAAGTGGGCTCATAGGAAGAGATTTAGGGGTATAATGGTAGGGAAAGAAGAAGAGAAATTTGAGATCTGTTTGCAGGACTTAAAAGATAGCTACATCTTTCTGTTAAGGACTGGCTCAGATGCTTAATTAAATGGTTTCTGAGGTTCATTTCATTGTAGAGATTCTGTGATTCAATGCCTTTCTGAATCTCTTAGCTGAGTACCAGAGTTAGTGGTCCTTTCAGATATACAATTGTAACTAGCATTTAGATGGCTCAGTGGATAGAGCACTGAGCTTGGAATCAGGAAGACAAATTTTCCTGAGATCAAATCTGGTCTCAGAAACTTCCTAGTTTGGTGACCTTGGGCAAGTTACTAACTCTAGTTGTCTCAGTTTCCTGTAAAATGAGTGTTGAGGTAAATGATAAATCACTTCTAGTATCTTTGTCAAGAAAAATCCAAATGGGGTCTTGAAAAGCTTAATAGGACTAAAATGACTGAACATCAAAAGCATTTCTATAGTACTTTAAGGTTTACAAAGTACTTTTTTATTATAAATATTTTCACCTTTTTGTTGTTGTTTGTTTGCTTTTTACTTTCTCATTTTCCCCTTTTTGATCTTATTTTTCTTGTGTACCATGGTAATTGTGGAAATATGTATAGAAGAATTGGACATGCTTAACATATATTGGATTACTTGTTGTCTAGGGGAAGGGGTGGGGGAAAGAGAAGGAGAAAAAAATGGAATACAAGGTTTTGCAAGGGTGAATGTTGAAAACATTTTGCCTTCAAGAAGTTTTGCAAGATGGAAAGGGGTAGCAATCCTCTAGTTTGTCTAAAATATCCTTCAAAGCAAAAGGGACCCATATGTGCAAAAATGTTTGTAGTAGCCCTTTTTATAGTGGCAAGAAACTGGAAACTGAGTGGATGTCCATCAGTTGGAGAATGGCTGAATAAATTATGGTCTATGAATGTTATGGTATATTATTGTTCTGTAAGAAACAATCAACAGGATGCTTTCAGAAAAGCCTGGAGAGATTTATATGAACTGATGCTGACTAAAGTGAGCAGAACTAGGAGAATATTGTACACAGAGACAACAAGATTATCCAATGATCAATTCTAATGGATGCGGCTTTTTCCAACAATGAGACAATTCAGGCCAGTTCCAATAATCTTGTGATGACGAGAAGAACCATCTACACCCAGAGAAAGGACTATGGGAACTGAGTGTGGATCACAACATAGCATTTTCACTTCTTTTGTTGTTGTTTGCTTCCATTTTATTTTCTTTCTCAGTGAAAAAAAGGAACAATTTAAAAATAAATAAAATTTTAAAATTTAAAAAATTAATAAAATAAAATAAAATTTAAAAGTTCAAGAATTGATTTAATTTTGGGGTCATTGAAATTCATTCCAAAGTACTTACACTCTCTCTATAGAATTTTTATGAAATAAAAGGTTAGGGAGAAGAGAGATGAGTCATTCCATCAGAGGAGTTAGTCTAGCGTGTTAAATACAGCTCACATGTATAAGATTAAACAGTGTATCAATATGAGAAGAATATACCTTTTTGTTATGACTAAGAAAAGATTGAGTAAGAAGCTATGTGAAAGTGTTAATAAGGTAGTCTTGTCAGCTACAGTCATACAATCATGCTGCTTATTTATCTATATCTTTCATAAATTAAAAACAAAAACAAACCATGAATCAAAGGCCCAACAGCTTTCAAATGAAAAACTTTAACAGATAGTGATCCAAAGTCCTGCCAGTCAATATTTACTGACTTGGTGGTGATAAATGTGTCCTAGAAAATGCTATCTTTGCCATCAACAAGTCTTGATAACTAAAGTTTGGACGATGGGCGTTGTAGACATGTAGACTTGACTGGTCACTTAACTACAGGGAGGACAGAGGTCAGGAGGAAGTATCCCTTTTTCTCTGCCACAAGAAAAGAAGTTGTTGGGAAAAATGTTTGTAAAACAAAGTTCTGTTATGGAATGTATTGGAAGTGGAGCAATTTATATTTCTCTTGCATAAGTAGCTAGGGGGCAGAGGGGATAAGGCACTGGGCCTGTCCTGAGTTCAAATATGCCCTCAGATTCTCAGTAGCTATGTGATCCTGGTCAGATTTGAATTTAGGTTTTTTTGAGCCCAGGCTCAGTGCCCTATCCACTGAGCCACCTAGTTGTTATATGCACACATACATGCACATGTATGTATATATGTATATGTGAGTATATACACATATATGTATATACACATATAAATATTCTAAAATGTGACTGAAACAAGAAAGGACATAAATTCTGTAAATCTATTGAATTGAACTACACTAAAAATTTTATGAAATATACAAAAATTATAACCCCCCTATTGAACAGCTGAATTCAGTAAAATTCACTCAGAGTCATTTAATTTCTAAAGTACTGAAAGGGCCTTATTACCAAGTATTTTTTTTTCCTGTAAAGTTGTTCTTTGATCTAAACCCTAAGGCTAACTTTATAACAAGTTTTCCCTGTAGTACAACATGCCTGCATTGAGTAGAATTTAACAGGCTTGAAGTGAGAATGACTTGGATTGAAATCACACCATTGACATATGTTAACTATATTACCTTGAATTTCAGTGCTTTAAGTAATGAAAAGATTAAAACTTCCAGAGAAGGTGTCAATCTGTGTTGGTGGAAGGAATTTCCTCTTCTGGGGTTCACTCTTCTGATGAAATCACAGGTCTAGTCGCTGTCCTTATCACCAACTCTGCAAAGAAGTGAGACTGGTAGGGACACTGGTAGAGAATGTCATAATTTATATTCACTGATCTCCAGCTAATTGGTGTATTTCTCCATTCTAGATTTGTCTTTTGCATCCTTCTTTTTAGTGAAGGACAGTATTAATTTTTTTTTCTATCTAAATGGGAGCTCATGAGAGAAAACTCATCTGATAATTCTTTCTCCTTTGGTCTTTATAAGAAAGAAAATTCATAGTAGAAAGATCCCGGATTCCAAGCAAGAAGATTCTTTAGGATTCATCCAGACCAAAGTTTGTCAAATATTTTGGTTTCAGGACCTTTCTACAGTCTTGAAAATTATTGAGGACCCCAAACACCTTTTATGAATTATGCCTGTCATTATTTACCATGTTAGAAATGATAAGCAATAATTAAAATATCTAATAATTTATTTAAAATAACTCTAAGGAAATACAAATTAAGACAACTCTGAGATACCACTACACACCTGTCAGATTGGCTAAGATGACAGGAACAAATAATGATGAATGTTGGAGGGGATGTGGGAAAACTGGGACACTGATACATTGTTGGTGGAGTTGTGAAAGAATCCAACCATTCTGGAGAGCAATTTGGAACTATGCCCAAAAAGTTATCAAACTGTGCATACCCTTTGATCCAGCATTGCTGCTATTGGGTTTATATCCCAAAGAAATACTAAAGAGCAGAAAGGGACCTGTATGTGCCAAAATGTTTGTGGCAGCTCTTTTTGTTGTAGCTAGAAACTGGAAGATGAATGGATGTCCATCAATTGGAGAATGGTTGGGTAAATTATGGTATATGAAGGTTATGGAATATTATTGCTCTGTAAGAAATGACCAGCAGGAGGAATACAGAGAGGCTTGGAGAGACTTACATCAACTGATGCTGAGTGAAATGAATAGAACCAGAAGATCGCTGTACACTTCAATGTTATATGAAGATGTATTCTGATGGAAGTGGATATCTTCAACATAAAGAAGATCCAACTCACTTCCAGTTGATCAATGATGGACAGAAATAACTACACCCAGAGAAGGAACACTGGGAAGTGAATGTAAATTGTTAGTACTACTGTCTATCTACCCAGGTTACTTATACCTTTGGAATCTAATACTTAATGTCCAACAAGAAAATGGTATTTACACACATATATTGTATCTAGGTTTTATTGTAACACATGTAAAATGTATGGGATTGCCTGTCATCGGGGGGAGGGAGTGGACGGAGGGGGGGATGATTTGGAAAAATGAATACAAGGGATAATATTATAAAAAAATTACTCATGCATATATACTGTGGAAAAAAATTCTAAATAAAAAATAAAACAAAATAACTCTAAGCCCATTTTGTGTTGACATGAATAATACTGTTTATGGGGGGGAAACCCTAAATCTTCCAAAAAATAGAAGAAGAGTGGCTTTATTTGACAGGTTTTTCTAAATTCTTTAAAATCTTAATAGAAGCTGGCTTAATAGAAGATATCTGGATTTTCATATCTACTTTTGCATTTAATCTCTTCTAATATGTTATTTTGGCTGAAACACATCAATAAGAATCTGGCTTCAAGTAGATATGTAATTGAAAAAAGAGATGATTTTCTATTTTAATAAGCAAACAATAGGTAAATCATCATGAAAATAATTGTCTTCCTTGACTTCCCTCACAAGGGTCTCAAGGGACTTTAGGGGTAATCAGACCACCAATGAGAACCACTGATCTTTTCTTTTTCATAGATGAGAAATTTAAGACTCAGAGATGTCAAATGGCTTACCTAAGGTTGCACAGGTAATAAACAGCACAGAAAGGATTTGAAACTAAATCTTTTGATTTCAAATCCAGTGTTTTTTCCAATATAACATGCTGTTTATAAATCATTCTGTTAGCTATACAAATGAAGCAGAAGAACTCCTGGTAGATAAAAGGAGCACTGCCATGTGTTTGAAAATAGTTGGAGTGAAGGTTGTGATTTTTAAAAATCCCATAAAACAATAAGGCTAGAAATATGGTGCTTGATGGAACCTAGTGATAGAAATTCTCAAAAGAACTCTGAGAGCTCCCTCAAGTGGACAAGAGCCACCAAGAGTTGGGAATGAAGTGGTCCAGATGACAAAGACCACATTCATTCATTGCAGACCTATTTTTAGAATAACTTATATGCCTGAAGACAAAAGGCTAGACCAGATAGTTTCAAATGTCTATCTCTAAGATTTCTATCTATTTTTATCACCTGTCCACATTTATATCTATCTACCAGTCTATATCTGTATCTATATCTGTATCTCAATTAATGAATATTTATTACATGCCTATTATGTGCCAGGCTCTCGACTAAGTGCTGGGCATATAAACAGACAGACTCTGACCTCAAGGAGTTCACAATCCAAAGGGATAGACAAGAAGCAAACCAATTTGTACAGAAAGATAATTATCACAGGATAAATAATCAGCAAAGAAACAGGAATTGGAAGGATTGGAAGATTTTCTGTGGAAGATGGAATTTTAGTTGTAATGTAAAAGAAACCAGTAGGTAGAGATGAGGAGGGGGGAAAAAAGAAACCAGAGAGTCTGGAAATGGAATGTCTTCTATATGGAGTAGTAGGAGATGAATGTCAATGGATTAGAACATGTGACAGAGAGTAAGGTAGAAGAAGATTGGAAAAATCGTAGGGAGCCAGGTTAAGGACCCCCAAACAAAGGATGTTGTATTAGATCCCAGAACTGATAGGGAGCCACTAGAGTTTATTGAACAGGGGAGTGACATGGCTGAACTTGCACGTTAGGAAAATAATTTTTATTGACAATGATGGATGGATTACAATGGGGACAGACTTGAAGTAGGCAGACAAACAAGAAGATTATTTCAATATCCCAGGCATTGTCAGAGGAGAGAAGCTGACACATTTATATTACAAAGGTAAAGTTGATGAGTCTTAACAACAGTTTGGATATAGTGGGGAAGAGGTGAGAGATGGTAAAGAGTCCAGGATAATCCCTAGGTGTGAATCTGAGGAACTAGAAGGATGGAGTTACCCTGTACCATAATAGGGAAGGCAGATGCCAACAGGGCTTAAGGGGAAAGATAATGACTTCCGTTTTGATCATGTTGAGTTTAAAATGTCTACATTTCTGAAAGGCAGTTGGAGATGTGAGATTGGAAGTCAACAGAGAAATTAGGGCAGGACAAGTAGATTTGAGAATCATCAGAACAGAGATGAAAATTAAATCCTTAGAAGTTAATGAGATTATCAAATAAAGTAAGAGAAAGGGAAGAGGGCCCAGGATAGAACCCTTACAGACAATTACAGTTAAAAGGTGTGATCTGGAAGAGAATCTGGTGAAAGAGAATGAAAAGGAGGTGGAGATATATCAGAAAGATACTTGGAGAGCTAAGAAAGAGTGGTGCCTGAAAAACTTAAAGAATGTCAAGGAGAAGAAGGTAATCAACAATGTCAAAGGCCACAGAGAAATTAAGGAAAACTAGGATTGAGAAAAGGCCATTGTATTTGACAACTAAGAGATTAGGAAATTCGAAGAGAGCAGTTTCAGTAGAATGATAAGGTTGGAAGCCATATCATAAAGGATTAAGAAGAAAGTGATAGGAGAGAGTGTAGAGGTAGCTATTGTAGTTATCTTTTCAAGGAGTTTAGCTACAAAGAATAAAAGATAAATAGGAGAATTTTATCAGGTATGGAAGCATCAAGTGAGGATTGGGAGGTTTTTTAGGATGGGAGTGATAAGGGTATGTTGCAGACAGTAGGAAATGAGCCTATTTATTAATAAGGAAAGATTGAAAGTGAACAAGTGAGGAAGCAATCCTTTGGAAGAGAGAGGAAGGAATGGGATCACTCAAACAAGCACAAGGGTTAGCTTTGTTGAGAAGTTTATTTAAGACAGTAGCAGAAGAGTGATAGAAGATAAGGAAGAGAGAAGAGGGCGTTATAGGCAAATGGTATCAGGCTTTTATGTAAAATATGAGAAAACTAAGAGAGTGGGGAGAGGGGAAGCCATGGGAGGTTTGAGGAAAGATAAAAAGGTTTGGAAGAACTGCTGTGTAGAGGGGTAGTAGGATTGCCTAGCAGCAAGAAAGGACCTAGTTGAGATTACATGATTCACCTTCATTCAGGAGCACATATACAAGAGTTAAGGTGATAAATAGTGAGAGTAATCCAAGACTGAGACTTGGCTGGGCCAATCAGCAATATGATAAGGAGGCTTGGGATTCAGAAGAAGAAAACAGTGTAGTCTCCTTGGTTGAACAAAGAGAGAATTTAAGAGTTGAGGGATTGGAGTTCATAGTGAGGTTGAAGAACAGAGTTAAGTAAGAGAAGGCAGATGGCAGATAAATATATTTCAGAATCCTTTTGTTAATTAGAGCTTTTTATTTTCAAAATATATGTATTGATAATTTTCAACATTCACAAATCCTTGTGTTTCAAATTTTTTTCCCTCCCTTCTCCCCACCCCCTCCCCTAGATGGCAAGTAATCCAATATATGTTAAACATGTGCAATTCTTCTATACATATTTCCACAAATATCATGCTACACAAGAAAAATCAGATCAAAAAGGAAAAAATGAGAAAGAAAACAAAATGGAAGCAAATAACAATAAAAAGAGTGAAAATACCATGTTGTGATCCATATTCAGTTCCCACAGTCCTCTCTCTGGGTGTAAATGGCTTTCTTCCTTACAAGACCATTGGAGATGGCCTGAATCATCTCATTGTTGAAAAGAGCCACATCCATCAGAATTGATCATTGTATTATCTTGCTGTAACTATGGATAATGGTCTCCTGGTTCTGCTCATTTCTTTTTTTTTTTTTCATATTTCTATCATTTTATTTTTATTTTTTTATTTTTTTATTCATTTTTCCAAATTATCCCCTCCCTCCGTCCACTCCCTCCCCCCGATGGCAGGTAATCCCATACATTTTACATGTGTTACAATATAACCTAGATACAATATATGTGTGTAAATACCATTTTCTTGTTGCACATTAATTATTAGCTTCCAAAGGTATAAGTAACCTGGGTAGATAGACAGTAGTGCTAACAATTTACATTCGCTTCCCAGTGTTCCTTCTCTGGGTATAGTTATTTCTGTCCATCATTGATCAACTGGAAGTGAGTTGGATCTTCTTTATGTTGAAGATTTCCACTTCCATCAGAATACATCCTCATACAGTATTGTTGTTGAAGTGTATAGTGATCTTCTGGTTCTGCTCATTTCACTCAGCAACAGTTGATTTAAGTCTCTCCAAGCCTCTCTGTATTCCTCCTGCTGGTCATTTCTTACAGAGCAATAATATTCCATAATCTTCATATATGGTTCTGCTCATTTCACTTAGCATTAGTTCATGCAAGTCTCTGCAAACATCTCTAAAATCATCCTGCTGATCATTTCTTACAGAACAAAAATATTCCATAGCATTCATATAACAATTTATTCAGCCATTCTCCAATTGATGGGCATCCACTCATTTTCCAGTTTCTTGCCACTACAAGAAGGGCTGCCACAAACATTTTTGCACATGTGGATCCCTTTCTTTCCTTTAAGATCTCTTTGGGATATAAACCCAGTAGAAACACTGCTGGATCAAAGAGTATGCATAGTTTGATAGCCTCCTGGGCACAGTTCCAAATTGCTTTCCAGAATGATTGAATCCATTCACAATTATTTCAGAATTCTTGAACATGGAGATGCTACATTTGTGGGTGATAGCAAGATTTAGGGTATGATCATCTTTGTGGCTAAAGAAGGCCATAGGAGATGGGACCTGTGAGTGTGTCAGGACTTCTGCTTTTCTAAAAGAGTAGTAGCAAGAAAAACCTAAGGGACTTGAAGTCAACCTTTTCTCCTCTGAGGAGAGGTAGCATATCTACCTTCGTGGCAGCCAGAAGCTGGAAGCAGAGAATACCACCACATTGTGTCCCAGAAGCAGCCAGCAGCAGTTGTGGATGCAAGGGGAACAAGCATTTATATAGTACCTACTGTATGCCAAAGATTGCACTAAATGTTTTTATAGATATAACTTAATTTGACCCTCACAAGTCTGTAGCAAAGTACTTTTATCCCCATTTTCCAACTTTCCAGGAACTTTCTGAGTCAGTCTCTATCTCTACCTCTGTCTCTTTTCTCTGCCTCTGTCCTGTTTGTGTACGCCACTGGTGGTGTATATATATTTGGGGAAATATTTTTTTTCCAATTTTGGTAATTTTCTTTACATTATTTTATTAAATGATTTTGATTTTAACTAATTGCAACTTCTGACTAACTAATAAAGGTAAACAAACACATTAATGGGGACTTCTGGGCTATGGCTTTCAGTAAATATGAACCTACAGAATATCAAGAACCTGGGATAGCTTTATCTGGAGGCATTTACTCTGTGATCTGGAGAGAGCCCTCAGGTGCTATACAATCCTGCTGGGTAGACAACATGCACACAGAAGCATTAACAAGACAAGATGTGCCAAATGAATGGTATGGTCAGTGTTACAAGAGTTGAGAATAGGAAAAGATAAAGATCCAGCCTACAGCTGTGCCATAAAATGGAAATGTAGATACATATGATCATTAACCAAAAGAAAATTCCTACAATATAACAGAGCCCACTTTATCTCAAAATAGAAGACCTTAAACTTTTTATAATAAAATGTACAAAAATCAGCTAGCCCTCCCCCCCAAGAAAAAATCAAAGGAGCATTTAAGTGTCTACAATGTGCCCTACACTGGGTTAGTTGCTGCACATAGACAAACACAAATGGAACACCCCTCAAAGAATTTTTGTATTATTAGGGAAACATACACTCTCACTCTCTCTCTGAGAGAGAGAGAGAGAGAGAGAGAGAGAGAGAGAGAGAGAGAGAGAGAGAGAGAGAGAGAGAGAGAGAGGAGAGGAGAGAGAGAGAGAGGGAGGGGAGGGAGGGGGAGAGAAAGAGAGAGAGAGAGAGAGAGAGAGAAGAGAGAGAGAGAGAGGAGAGAGAGAGAGAGAGGAGAGAGAGAGAGAGAGAGGAGAGGGAGGGAGGAGGGAGGGGGAGAGAGGAGAGAGAGAGAGAGAGGGAGGGAGAGTGGAGGGAGGGAGGGAGGGGAGGGAGGGAGAGAGGAGAGAGAGAGAGAGAGAGAGAGAGAGAGAGAGAGAGAGAGAGAGAGAGAGAGGGAGAGAGGGAGAGAGGGAGGGAGCATTTTTAAGGGGAAGGGTCAATGGGAATGTTTCCCCAGGGTGTATAAACAAATCAGTTCTATATTCTAAGAAAGCAGTTCTTAAGCTTTTAGACCTCTGAAATGAATATTTGAAGTAAGGGAAAGTGAGAAATGAAGGATGACTAAGGTTAAAAATTAGAGGCTTTGGAAATACAACAGAGCCCTAAACACGAAATTAGGAAGAGAATTGAGCTTGGGGAAAAAGATAATCAATCCTGTTTTATACATATTGAGTTTGGGATGTTATTTGCTATTGTGGTTGTTCAATTGTGTTCAGTATTTCATTACTCCATTTGGAATTTTCTTGGCAAAGATACTTGGAGTAATTTGCCATTTTCCTGCCCCAGTTTACTTTATGGGTGAGGAAACTGAGCCAAAAGAGGCTAAGTGACTTGCCCAGGTCACACAGCCAGCAAATATCTGAGTCCACATTTGAATTCTGGAAGCTAAGCCTTCTTGCCTCCAGACCTGCTGCTCTATCCCATTACACCACTTAGCCACCCCCTTTTAAGTTTAATTTGCATTATTAATGTTTTCTCACTTTCTTAAGCCTAAGTCAATGGTCCTCAAACTTTTTAAATAGGAGAGCAGTTCACTGTCCCTCAGACTGTTGGAGGGCTGGACTATAGTAAAAACAAAAATTATGAACAAATTCCTATGCATACTGCATATAGCTTATTTTGAAGTGAAGAAACAAAATGGGAACAAATACAATATTTAAAATGAAGTAAAGTTAAATCAACAATATTACCAATATTTCAATGGGAACTATGGGCCTGCTTTTGGCTAATGAGATGGTCAATGTCTGATTCGGTATTTGTCACTGCTAGTCATAACAAGTGATGCAAGTGTGCATCTGTTAGTCTAGACATATCTCTTTGGCAACAGAAAGAAGGGATTCTTTAACAAATTCTCCCTCCACAAATGGTCTGCCAATGCGTGCTATTAGCTTGGCAACTTGAAAACTTGTTCACAGTGATGAAATATTTAGCTGCTTCTGCTTCACAAAAATATTTTGCTGAGGTGTCAATGTATTTTTCAGTTTTAATATTTTATCTTTTCTCACTTCTCCAACCAATCATATTTATCTTTATGTGTGTATATATATATATATATATCTCGCTACAAAAACAATATACCAGCAATAACTTTGCCCACACAGAGACATACAGACTGCAATGCCCAACTTCCTCCAAGCTGCCTCTGCACTGTGATGCCTCCATTTCCCGCACTCTCTCTCCCACTTCAGACCTTCACTGCACACAAGTCACCGCTCAGGCGGCCCTCCCAAATGCCTTGGCTTCCTCTGAATCCTGGGATCAATTCTCATGATCCAGCACTGCATCGTATGTGCTATACTCATAATTTATCATAATCGTAGGCAAGACTGTGCATATATGTATGTAACTGTGCGATATGTTGTATGTGCAGAATGAGCTTCAGTGACAAATCGTACATTGGGGCTTCCGGGGGAGGTCATCATGTGACTTGAAGCTGCACAAGTGTATGGGGACCTTAAGAATCTGGAGGGGGACAAAGCAGTACACCAGCTCTGCACCCCCTCATACTCAGAATAAGTGTGGGGGGGAAACACTAAGGTCAGACCCCCAGTGATTATAAGGTGATGACATATGTTAGTAATATTCCATTTTTTTAATGAAACTACAGAATATATACACAATGATAAAACTGATGACCACAACAGCCAGACATGAGGTCACTATAGATACAGGGCCATGGCCTGGTATCAGGAGCCTCCCTCTGGGCAACAATAGCAGTCAGTACCGCAACATGAGCTAGAGAGGAAGCCGTTACATTGTCATTACAGCATAATGACAATGATAGAGTCAAACTGGAACTTGTAGTACTAACTGTTACTATACCTGCGCACCAGACACAGCCCATATATTCCCCCTGCAGCTACCATGACATGCGCAGCATGCACTACACATCTCTCGCACCTGTCTGTTGTGGTGGTTTCCGCTACTTTACAAGGCTGTGGGCCATCAGTTCTCCGTCTTCTACATCTCTCTCCCTTCCTCACACCATACACCCCAGCCTAGGAACTCACCTCACCTCAGTATTGCCTCACACTCTGTCTTCACTGCCTCAGTCCAGTGCCAGAAGTGTGCGTTGCTAATGGGAGTCTAGGTCAAACGTCACTTCCGGTCTGATTTTGCCATAACCCCATGGGCCACATAAACGTCCTCAGCGGCTGCATGTGGCCCGCTGGCCATAGCTTGAGGACCCCTAGCCTAAGTAATCAATAAAACAATTTGGCAATTTTTGAATTGAAAATTTAATAATCAGCTTCTAAGAATTGGGTGATCAGAGGAGACTTCTGATTTGCTAAGTCAGAGCCACATCAGTTTCCATGGAACCAGAGTGTATTTGTCCAGTTCCATGGGCAAAAGGAAGGAGTTTCCATTCAGCTCTGATAAAAGTTTAGCCCAGTCCAGCTTTAACATGATGGGAAATGACAGTGACAATAAACAATCCTTTTGGTGTGTTCTTGCTTATTTTAATTCAACCAGATTCATTCATTGGTTATATCAGTTCTTTTGATATTTTTAATTCCACATATAAAATGATTGAGCCATATGTTGTTAGAAGAAAAAGTGACAGAGCAACCTGCTCTGGAAAAATCACATTTTCTTCCCATCCTTTCATTTCTCTTATCTTTTAAACTTTTCCCTCTTCTTTTCTTCTTTACTCATATCCCTCCTCAAATAGAGATGGAAGGACAAGGATGATTTGGTTTGGATAGTGTGAGAATATGACACCATATTAGTTTTCCCCATTTCTCCACCTAAGCCCAGAACCAAACACTACTTAGTAAATTGACCAGAGAATAATATTTTAGACTATTCCTGAGCATGAAATCTCTTATGGAAGATGAACTTGATTTGAGATAACCCTGCAAGACATATCATGTAAATAATAATCTCTGGAGAAGCATAGAGTGGATAATTCAATTTGTTGTGCTAGTTTAGGCATGTTTTTATGATACAAAGACTAATATGGCTTTGCTCATATGCAAAAATATTCTTAATTCTAATAACAACTAATATTTATTTTTAATTACATTGAATAATTGGGATTTTATTGTACTATTCTCTTTAGTAAGTTTCTAATTATTAATAAAATACTATCATAGAAGAACTTTGAATTGTGAATATATGAGACTTCAGGGTTTTTACTTGATTGTTATTGTTCATTCTCCAAGAAGAATATGGCATCAGGGAGATGATGCCATGACTTAAAACCTAATTGGTGCAAAGACACTAGCCTTACTTTCTCCTCTGGAGTCTCCTGGGTCCAATATTAAACACCATATATAGCATGGTGTATCCCACCAACATTTTGTTGGAAATGAAAGATTCTGCTATAGCAAAAAAGTTCGAGAATTACCAATCAGCATATCCCACCTCTTAAGAGTTCTGAGTTTCACATATATACTATCTCCTCAGTAAACAATGCTTTCTTTCATTTATTCTCATCTTATTTTGTGGCATAATTGTCAGAGGGCCATTTTTGGAGAAAGGAAAATCTAGATTCAAGTACTGCCTCTGAAGCATTTTACCTGGATAACAACAGATGAAATCACTTAATGTAGTTCTAAGACTTTAAATTATAAACTAGTTGCATTCATGGAGGAAATGACCATGCTACAATTTTCCTATAAAATGGAATTATGGATTAAGACCCACTACAAAAATAAATATTTCTTTTAAATCTCAATAGATAACTCAAGTGATAATATTTAGGTTTTGATCTATCATCTATGTTCATTCTAGCTATACATTTTACAATTGTAAATTTAGATTATCTTTCCCCTCTCCACCCAAGCCCATTGAGTCCACTGAGAGTTGTGCTCTCTTATAATAGAAAAGAGTATTGAACCAAAAATTAGAAAACATGAGTTCTAAACCTGACATGTCCCCTGATAATCATGTGACCTAAGTTATATCACTTAATGTTTCTCAGTTTCCTTTATGTTCTAAAATGTTATAGCAGCTGTCTTTGTGATGGCAAAAAACTAGCAATTGCAGGAATGCCCATCAATTAAGGAATGGCTGGACAAATTGTGTTATATAACTGTGACAGAATATTGGGTATGGTATAAGAAATGAAGAGCTCAATGATCTTAGAAAAACATGAAAAGACATTCATGAAATGAAGAACAAAATGAACAGAACCAAGAAAACACTGAAAACTGTAATAGCAATATTGTTTTAAGATTACTCTGAGGAGCAGCTAGGTGTTACAGTGGATACAGCACCAGTGTTGAAGTCAGGAGGACCTGAATTCAAATCTGATTTCACTTAACACGTCCTAGCTATGTAACCCTGGGAAAATCACTTAACCCCAATAAAATATTACTTTGAGCAAATAAGTCATTTTGACTGTTATAAATGCCTAATACTATTACATATACTATTATAAAATAGTATTTATTATTTTCTATTTAACCATAATTGCTATTTATTATAAATCCTGTTATTATTATAAATACCCAAATTAACTATAAAGGACATATGAATAAAGACACTATCTATATCCAGAGAAAGAACTGATAAATAGGCATATGTATAGAATGATTTTATATAAATATATGTATATTTATCTATATATCTCTGCATCCAGAGAACTGATAAATAGAAATATAGAGAGAACAATTTTACATAAATATATGTGTGTGTGTATACATATACACACATACACATATACCTATTTGTGCCTAATGGGCAACCATTTCTAGAATGGAGAAAGAGGGAAAGAAGGCAAAAAAAGAGAGAAATGTACATGATAATTTTGTTGCATTTGTGAAAGGAATAGCAAGTTATGTATAGTAGATTTGCAATTTCATGTACTACCATTTTTTAATGTATTGTTATAGAAATGCTTGTTTTATTCCATAAAATTAAAAATAAAAATAAATTTAAAAGAATAAATCCAGCCACAAGATAAAAAAAATGCTTTATCCATAAAATAAAACAATCCAAATTTCCAGTTGGAAGGGACTTTACAGGTTATCTTATTTTATAATTGAAGAAACAGGGGCCCAAGAGGGTCACAATTTGTCCAATGTACCACAAGTCAAATCTGAGGAGCAGGATTTAAACCCATGTCCTTTAGATTCCCAAGTGAGTACTTTAATGTAGCAGGTAAAACTTGGACTGAATCTCTATGATTCATTTCTAACTCTAACTGATGAAGTCTATGAGTTATATTGTAATTATTAAGATTCTTTCATGGTTTATCACAGGTCTTTTTTTCTTTTTCTTTTTCTTTTTTTAATTTGTCCTTTTCTCTCTTCTTAGAAGCCCTAAACCTGACTTGTTCTGAGAAATATTCTGATTTCAATGAGCTCATGCCCTTTTGGTTCATTCTTCAAAGTACTTAATGGACTTTCCCATTATGAAATCTTTAATGCTCCTGGGTCATGCCCTGTGCCTATCATCATTCATGCTGTATGTTTTCAATTTTGGAATAATTTATTATTATCCAGTTTAATTTCCTATTACTCCCCTTTATACACTCTTTGTTCCACTTGTGATTTGCTCTCTGGTCTCCATATGTGATATTCTCTCTCTAGTTTTAATGCCTTTACATAGGTTATTCCTTATGCCTGATATGCTTTCCTTCTTCACCTCTGCCAGGGGAATCCTTCATTTTTTCCAAAGCCCGGGTCTTGATAGTACCTTCTATAAGATAGAAATGTGACTCCCTCACTTTTTAGAGAATCTTGAAATTACTTTGCATCTATTAATCTATGTACATGTTATATTTCTTTAGCAAAAGACAAGCTTCTTGAAGGCAGCATTTGTGTTTTAGTTTGTTGAACTGAAGTAAATTCAAATATTGATGTCAGGGAGAAAAAAATACCAAGAATAGTAACAGAAGAGAACCTTTGAAAAATAGTAATTTTCCTAACCCTCAAGGAACTGAACAGAAGCTACAGCAATTTCATGACTTGTTTTCAGAACTCAATTTCTGTATTCAATTCATTGTCTCAATTCCATTAGTATTTTGAATGTGTAAAAGGGGAGTATAGAAGATAAAGGGAAGATAAAGATTAGGATTAATAATCAGAAGAAAATTGCTTTTATAAAGGCACTTCAAGTTGAGAAGAGGAAGAACAGTAATTAGCCATGGTGAAAGGGTTGCTATGTGATAGAGTTAGCTGGGTCAAGGATGCCTATTGTAGAATCTCAGAACTTAAGGCCAGACAGAAGTCATGTACTCCAATCTGTATCTATATAAATCCCTTCTATGATACTGCTGAATTTGGGCATTTGGTCTTCCTAGGAAATCTCAGGATGTTATATAGGGTAGTTATGAGGATCAAATGAGATAACTTACATAAAGCACTTTGCAAACTTTAAAACTCTATATAAATGCTTGCTATTTATTATTACTTGGGAAGTAATAAATAAATAAATAAATAAACAGATGAATCAAGCAATAAATAGATGGTAAATAAATAAATAAACAAAAAAATAATAATCTTGGAGCTCCCTTGGAAGTTTTTTTATGAAGTCCTGGTATATGTAGGTAAACTGAGTCTGCCTCCACCTCCCATAATAGTAAGAGCTAGCATTTATATACTGTTCTAAGATTTGCAAAATGTTTTTTCTAAAAATAAATAAGTAAATATTATTTCATTTTATTCTTACAAGTCTAGGAGGTAGGTGCTATTATGTTTCTCATTTTATAGATGAGAATCCTGAAGCACCCAGAGGTTGTCATTTACTCAGGATCTAAGGCTAATTTTTTCTATTATAGTTTCTTATTTACAAAACATATACATGGGTAATTTTTCAACATTGACCCCTGCAAAACCTAAGGCTAAATTTGAAATCTGGCTCTGACTCCAGGTACAGAACTCTAACCACTACACTACCTAGCTCCTACTCCAGAATACAATTTACCCTTCTCATATAGTGACTTTTCCCCCAAGATTTCAATATATTTTGAGTTGACATAAAAAAAAATAAATAGGGAATTTTTTTGGGGGGGAGTTGTGGCTTCTGCTAATCTGTCCAAAGGATCTGTCCAAACAGTTTTCATTCATGTGGGTTATATTGATAGATATTTACAATATTATAAATAAAAGCTAATTTTTAATTTGTAGACCCTCTGAAAAGGTTTCAGAGACCCCCCCCAAAAAAAAATTCTCTGGACAACACTGAGAATCACTGCTTTAAGGCATTCTACTGACTAGCTTTTTGGCCTCAGAAGAAGTAATATAGTGTAAAGAATCTCATGAAGATCATTATTCAGTGGTACTGGAACTGTGTAACAGCCTCCTGACACAGACAGCCCCACCTCAGATTTTTAATTATTCCTTTGTGAATACTCCACATTCATCGCTTGTCTGGGGAGATCACAGTGACTCAGCTTTTCCCTTATTATATTAATAGAGAAATGGTTGTTGTGCATGGTTTTCCTGCACCTTGCTTATGTAGTTTTTAGTTTCCCCTTCCCCTGAGATTTTTTCTTCAATATGTCTCTGACCAAGTTTTTATATTTCAGGGGGCATACGATTCACTGGAGCAGGCTTTGATCAGTGTTTCCTGTGCCATGTCTTTTTGGACAACAACAACAATAGGTGAAAATGTTTGAAAAACATTTGAAAAATATTTCTCTCAAGTTGGATGTATTCGTGAATTCTCTTTCCATCCCTCCTTCCCCATCCTCCATCCTCAAAAGTTTACCAAACAGGAAGGAGAGGACCAATGCTAAAAATGGATTCACCTTCCTCATTTATATCAGAATTGTAGAAAGCTTCTATTTCCCAAAACACAATTTATGTTTTTTAAACTTAAATTTGCTTATTGCAATAAATACAAAATAAGGGAAAAATAGAAAAAAGAAAGAAAAGGAAAAAAAAGAAAAACAAAAAAACAAAAAACAAAATGGAACATTGTGTCCAGAAAAATATCAGGGAGGATTCAAAATATATGAGAATAAATTTCCATTTCAAGAAAGCACATATAATTGAAGAAATTATACTTATGAGTTTTCATCTTTTTTTGCTTCCTTGTAGGCTGTTGTTTTGTTCTCTTTTATGCACTTGGTTTACTTCATTCTTTTTTCCTCCTTTCAAATCCCCTACCTCCCCCAAGCAGGCTACAGTTAAGCATGAATATATAAATATACACATACTCAATATACATATATTTTCACATATGTATCTATATATATATATATATTCTTATCTTCCCTTATGCCCATTATCACATGGAAGTCATTGAAGACCAAGACAGATATTGATTTGGCTTGGAGAATCAAATTCTTCATAAAATATTTTGACCTTTCATCTTCCTTAATGGAAATTGGTACACAATATGCAAATATCTCCATGGTGATCTTTTTTGTTTAATCTTATTGTGAGAAATATAAGGTAAAAAGACTGAATGTTCCATGAAATAATGTTTCTTATTACCTTTGAGGATGGGGTGGAACCAAAGTTGCTAACTTCTTTATTGGTCTTTCCAAGAACAGCCTAGAAGCTATTCTCCAATTTAGCTAACACCTTCTTATGTTTTCTGGTTTCATCTATAGCAGAATATCAGTATTAATATGGTTCCTTTCTTCCAGCAGAATAATTCAACTCATTCCTTGTTGGACAAAAAAAAGTCTAAAAATTCAATTAATGTTTGAAAGACATTAAAAACTATGATTCATCTGGTAGAAAACATCTCCTTCAAAAGGCATATGGTAGTTAAAAGGGTCAGCCCAGCTGCATTATACTGTATCAAGAAAATACACTGAAGTGAAAAAAGAAATCCAGGAATCAGGAAAAATAAGGGGGATTCCTCCATGTTTTCTTAAGACACGTGTTTCTTTCTTGCTCTGAGCCTTTCTTGGTTTCTTTAATTCATCTAGGAATTGTCTTCAAATGGTGTTAGTGTACTAACCAACTGTCTCAAAAATCTTCATGAGAAACTTCCTATTGGCTTCTTTGATCTTTCTGGAGACCCTCTACTAGTCTGCCTACCTGCAGAGATATTAAATGGTTTTCCTGACATTCCCATTTAATGCTTTCTTGTGTAAATCTTATCCTTTTTTTTTCTGAGGCAATTGGGATTAAGTGACTTGCTCAGGGTCACACAGCAAGTCTTGGCCTTTTCTTTTCATCCATTTTCCTCCCCCACTTTTAAAAATTGTTTTTTAAAGTGTTTAGGCTTTTTTTTTTTTAACATGCTTTGAAAATCAAAATAGATAGCAAGGTAAGTTTTCTAAACTGAGATTTATTTTCTCCCAGTTTTTACCAAGTTGGAAACATTAACTTGGAAAGCCATTGGTATACCACAGTTATTTAAAAAATTTGGCTTATTTTTAGAAATATTTTATATCATATAATTTCAATGACTAAATTTGTTTTATTGTTCATTTATTTTAAAGTGTACAAGTTATTCCTCTAGGTTAGAAATTGACCCATTCAAGAAATGGAAACTAAGTGGATGACCATCAGTTGGAGTTGGCTGAATAAGTTATGGTATATGAATATTATGGAACATTATTGTTCCATAAGAAATGATCAACAGAATGATTTAGGAGAGGCCTGAGAGACTTATATGAATTGATGCTAAGTGAAGTGAGCAGAACCAGGAGATCATTATACATGACAACAGCAAGAATATACAATGATCAATTCTGATAGACATGGTTTTCATCAACAATGAAATGATTCAGGCCAGTTCCAAAGATCTTGTGATGAAGAAAGCCATCTGTACCCATAGAGAGGAGAGTAGGAACTGAATGTGGGCCACAACATGGTATTTTCACTCTTTTTGTTGTTTGCTTGCATTTTGTTTTCTTTCTTTCTTTTTTTTTTTTCCTTTTTTGATCTGATTTTTCTTGTGCAGCATTATATTTGTGGAAATATATATAGAAGAATTATACATGTTTAACATATATTTGATTACTTGCCATCTAGAGGAGGGGATGGGGAACGGGAGGGAAAAAATCAGAACATAAGGTTTTGTAAGGATGAATGTTGAAAATTTTCCATGTATATATTTTGAAAATAAAAACCTTTAATTTAATTTTTACAAAAAAAATCCTTAAAAAAAAGAAAGAAATCTACCCATTATTTGCTCATTTTCCCCTCCTATGTGTAGAAGCAGCTTGGCAGAGTGGTTGTAGTCAAGAACTAGTTTTGGATTTAGGAATACTGGAATAGAAATCTTCTCAAACACTATGTGAATTTAAACAAATAATAACTTCTGTATACAACTGCTGAAGTCTTATCCACTAAGTTGTGGGTGTCTGAGAAGGAGGGAGGGGACTCTATTTTAGGAATTCTATCAAAGTAGACATATTATATATTTTTCCATGTTTGTATTCTAGAAGTGCTTTCTTGTAAAATGTAACTTGTGAACAATAAATTTGGATTTTTTCATTTTATCAAATACCAAAATATTCATGAAAATACAAGCAGATATTTTAATAATAATTATAATAATTTCTCAGTAACTATCAATTTCCACTTATTTTTGGAAGATAACAAAGTAAATATTATCTTAAAAGGTTTTTAAAATTTTGTTTTAAAATGCTAGCTACTAGCAACCAAAGAGCAGCTAAATGGCTTAATGGGTAGAGTGCTGGGCCTAGAATAAGGAAGACCTAAGTTCAAAATCCAGCAACAGAGATTTATTAGCCGTGTGATCCTCTACAAGGCATTCAATCCTCTTCACATTCAGTTTTTTCATCTGCCAAATGAACTGGAGAAGGAAATGACAAACCACTCTAGTATCTCCAACAAGAAAACCCCAAATGGAATCATGAAGAATCAAACATGGCTAAAATGACTCAACAACAATAATTCTGCAACTCAAGAGACTTAGAAGACATCTGGTATCCTGGATATTCTGTTAACATCAACCAGTCTATTTGGTTTAAAAAAAATTCTTAAATCTGTAGAAATGATACGTATGTAGAGTTCAACAGGTTTTTTGTTTGTTTGTTTGTTTTGCTCCTGGCACTGTCAGATTTGAAGAACATAGTTAATGAGAGCTCTACATAAACTTCACTAATTTCTTTCTTCTTTAGCCAATGGATTTCCTTTTCCATTTCCTCCTTTGATATTTTGTTGCTTTCTTTTTCTCTGCAACTTTCTCTACTTAGTATCTTCTGTCAAGTCTCTGAACTTCCTTTGTCCAAAAGACAGCATCTTTTTTTCTTTTCCACATGTTGCTATTCTCCTTTGAAGTAACCAAACCACTGAATTTAACAGACTGGCGAACACGATGAAAAGTTCTTTTTGCTAGTCTATCTGAGAAACTTGTGGAACTGTTTAGAATGTCATAATTCAACAGTTTCATCTTCCTAAAAATGCTTCATTGTGTTTTCTTTATAGCTTCTGTGTAGATAGATAGATAAATAGTATTGTTCCCTTTTCTGAAGAATGTAAGAGCATTCAATAGTGCTACTTGTTTCTCTTCCTTTGGGCATAGGACCTTTATCTTAGGAGCTCCTGGTTTCTATTTTTGATTGCTCTGTGATTCATGCCTAATTCAGTGTGGCTGAAAAAGTTGTTTGATCTGCATTCAATTTCTTCTCTCTTCCAGACATTAAGTATGCATTTCTTAATTAAAGATAGAGTACTGCTTGGTGGATACAAACTTTAAACAAACGCACTTGTGAGATAGCCATGCTGGGAACTGGAAACTACCCTCTTTTTCAGAAGAGTGATGTACCTAAAATATTGTTTTGCAAAAGATTAATCTTTCCATAGTATCCAGAAAGACCTGGAAGTGGGGATACACTATATAGATGAATATGAAATGTAAGAAAGATATAAACCCTAGTCTCAGAGACTTGGCATCCTAAAAACAAAGTAATGAATCGTTTGGATTTTATTGTTACTTTTATAAAATCAGTTTTATAACATGCAAATCATCTTACCTCTCTCTCTCTCTTAAGAGGGGATGATTTTAATGTTTTGGTGATAGCTTTGGGGCATGGTTCACAGATCTTTGTTCTGCTTTTTAACCCTTTTCAGGGTTCATTCCCTTTTGGTGTTTACCTGCCACCCAACTCTCACCTGTGACTTTAAGAAGCTATAGCATATACAGGGACTATACCCAGTAAACTGTTTTAACAGATGGGCTAATCAGGTTCAGAATAATCAAGGACCTTAAACTCACAGGTGAGTTGGTGGGGAAAGTTGTTTACCCGAAATATATGGAGACTTTTCTGGAGAAATAGGATGATATGAACAAATTGTTGCAACAATTCATGGAGCTGGGGGGAATGGAACTGTAAAATAGAGTTTGATCAGATATTTAAGACAACAAGATCATCGACTGAATCCTGAGTCATTGCAAATCATCTTGATTTTGTCTTGCTACTGACTTCAATGACTTTGGAATAAAAAGTGAGACTGATGACTTTGCAGTATTCTGCCATTCTTAAAATTATTATATATGAGTCAAAAATTAATTATACAATTTTACTATTTACTATATTATGACTTTATCCTTTTACTATCCAACTATTTTACATCTTTTTTATCATTTTAAAATTATTATTATATTAATTTTTTTTTTGCAGAGGCAATTAGGGTTAAGTGGCTTGCCCAGGGTCACATAGCTAGGAAATGTTAAGTGTTTGAGATCAAATTTGATCTCAGGTCCTCCTGACTTCAGGCTGGTGCTCTATTCACTGTGCCACCTAGTTGCCCCTTTTAATTTTTTTTATTATATTATTATTTTAGTATTTTACCTACCTCGAAGTATTATGTTGATGCATAAAAGGTGAATAGACGTGTACACTGGGAGATATGTCACAGCTCTATACACAACTGGGTCAGGTCTTCATCTTGATTTTAGAATCATCTTCTCAATGGACTGAAACAGCAGTCCCTGGGTATCTGAGCAGCCTTTTTAAGGAGGGATGTGAGGAAGGGACTAGAAAATGCCTGCTTCATCTAAGCATGCTCTGCTTACTATGGCAGGTGGGATTTTGCTTTTCCAGGCAACAACACCTATCTAGCAACACCTGCTTAGCTGCAGGATTCAAGGTTATCTCAACCTAGCTTTGAACCCTCCTTGAATCTCCTTAAAATGTCAGCCAGCAGACAGCAAAGACCAAGAAAAATTAAGAACAAGTGTGTTGGGCATGTATCATTAATCAGCATGGCAAGAGGGTGAAACTGTTTCTATAGAGAATGCCTAGTTTCTACCAGTATGCAAAACATTGTCCCTTCATGCACTGATTTATTTATCTGCTTTATGTTTCCTTAGTAATTTCACTGTTTGTAGGTTTAAATATGAAGATCATTGACACAATAAACAGAGAGTCTTGTCTTGACTATCTATACCAGTGTTTTCTGTCTTTTCTTGCTTTCATGGTCTCTGTGAGAGCTGATACAGCACTGGCATTTCATAGGGATCCTATTTTGCTGTTTTAAAAAAATACAAAAAAATGTACATAAACTTTTGTGAAAATGACTCCACTTATTTCTGGTATATGGGATGTGCACATGCTTATGGACAACCTGAAAGACAACTCTTGTGAGAGAACTCAATAGGTACTGCATCCAAACAGTAGCCTTGAATGTAACAAGGCTAATAAATGAAGGCCAGCTTACTGGCAGGATACATATTTTTTTGGAGTGGCTGTAATGATGTAGAGTGCATGAAGCTGGAGTAAGTTTTGCAGTTAGATATAATCTAGCCAACAAATTTGTATGTCTTGTATGCTACTTGCAGGAAACTACTGTACAACCAACATTAGTGCTTATGTTCCTATTATGAAAATCTCTAATGAAGTCAAAGAAGCATTTTATGAAGACCTAAAGACCTTTGTCATCAATATATTGAAAGAGGAAAAGCTTGTAATTTGGGATGACTTTAAGACCAGAGCAAGTACAGACAGGGAGTCTATGGGAAGAATAGCATCAGAAATGTTAACAGCGTTGGTCAATTGCTACTGGAGATTTATGTATCTCATGATGTTGCTCATTAGCGACATTGTCTTCTGTTTACCAATAAAATTTTGTGAATGCACCCTCACAACAAAAATTAGTATTTAAAGGGCAGCTAGATGGCACAGTAGATAGAGCATCAGGCCTGAAGTCAGGAGGACCTGAGTTCAAATCTGGTCTCAGACACTTAACACTTCCTAGCTATGTAACCCTGGGCAACTCACTTTAACGCCAATTACCTGAATCAAAAAAAATTAATATTTAACAGACTATGTCATCATCATAAGAAAAGACAGACAGTACATGAAAGTGATAAATATGTGTGCTAGGCCAATCTTAGACATCCTCTATAAGCAAAACACTCTCATTCAGCAAAAGGAATAGTCTCAAGCCAAGACGATTGTCACAAGATTCAACCAATAGATTAGAACTCTTCTCCATGCATGAGGTTTTGAAGTCCTGCAACAGTCTTATGATGCCTCAGAGAATCCAATGATTCCTGAGGACTTTCAAGTCCTATAATAGTCTTATGATGTCTCAGAGAATCCAGTGATTCCTGAGGGCTTTCAAATCCAACAGTTTTTGATGTCCATGAGTCAAATGCCATAACAGCCAGGTTCTTTCAGTGGTGGGCACAGTCAGCAACGGAACCACCCGATGTCTCTTGGGTCTTCTCCTTCATTTCAAGGGTCTGCTCCATCTCTCTCTGATGGACAAGGTGAATATGGCTCATTGGCACCCATCTGATTCCTTCTCCATCTGTGGAGATACAAGCAAACCCTCTCCCCCCAGCAGTTAACCTATCTGGACCCTTCCATTCACCACTTTCTGGGTCTTTCCACATCACCTGGTGATTATCTAAAGACAGTGGAGCTGCTTGCACTGGACACTGCCCTTCTAGTGGGTTATAAAACCTGTATGCCGGAGCCAGTGCATCTTTATCAAAAATTTTAAAATAGTGTAGAGAACTAAATTTAGAAGTTCTCTAGGGTTACCCGTGGCTTCCCCTTTCTTTTGTTTTTGGAGGAGTGTCTTAATATCTCTGTTTCTTCTCTCTACTATTGCCTGCCCTAGAGGATTAAAGGGTATGCCCATGGTATGTAAAATCTTTTTTTTTTTTTTTTATTTAGAATTTTTTTCCCACAGTATATATGTATGAGTAATGTTTTTAATAATATTATCCCTTGTATTCATTTTTCCAAATTATCCCCCCTCCCTCACTCCCTCCACTTGATGACAGGCAATCCCATACATTTTACATATGTTACAATATAACCTAGATACAATATATGTGTGTAAATACCATTTTCTTGTTGCACATTAAGTATTAGCTTCCGAAGGTATAAGTAACCTGGGTAGATAGACAGTAGTGCTAACAATTTACATTCGCTTCCCAGTGTTCCTTCTCTGGGTGTAGTTATTTCTGTCCATCATTGATCAACTGGAAGTGAGTTGGATCTTCTTTATGTTGAAGATATCCACTTCCATCAGAATACATCTTCATACAACATTGAAGTGTACAGAGATCTTCTGGTTCTATTCATTTCACTCAGCATCAGTTGATGTAAGTCTCTCCAAGCCTTTCTATATTCCTCCTGCTGGTCATTTCTTACAGTGCAATAATATTCCATAACCTTCATATACCATAATTTACCCAACCATTCTCCAATTGATGGTCAGTATGTAAAATCTTATACTGTGCACAAAAGTGTGCAAAATGTTTAGACATATATGCAGGTGCATTGTCTGTTTTTATTGCTTGTAGCACACCCATAATTGCAAATGCTTGTATAAGGAATTCAGTGACCACTCGGGCTGTCTCTTTTGCTGCTGGCATTGCAAAAGTGAATCCTGAAAAGGTGTCTAGCATGACATGGATAAAAGATAGACGACCAAAAGATTTATAATGGGTCACATCCATTTGCCAAATTTCATTAGGTCTCAAACCATGAGGGTTCTTCCCTGGAGGGAGTGTAGGAGCAGGGAAAGGAAGAAAAACTGTACAGGCTTTTACTATGCTTCTAGTTTCTTCTCTTGTTATTCCAAATTGTAAACATAAAGCTCAGGCAGCCTGATGATATTTAGAATGAGATTCTTGTGCTTCTTAAAATAAAAGAGTATTGGCCAACATGGTTAGAAGGCTATCTGCCTTTGAATTACCATCAAAAATAGGACCTGGAAGTCCACTATGGGAGTGGACATGCAAAATATAAATCTTACCTGGATGCTTTCTCACTCGTACTTGAAGTTCCTTAAAGAGCTGATATATATTGGAGGCTACAAATTTTATTTGGGCTGTGGCAATTCTTTGTACCACACCTACTGAATAGGCTGAATCAGATATTATATTTATGTCTCCCGGATAATAAGCAAGAGCTAGAATGATTGCATACAATTCATTCTGCTGAGTGGACTGAAAAGGAGTTCTGATTACTCTCTTTATAGTTAAGTCACAAGAGTATACAGTGCAAATATTATGTTTGGATGCATCTGTAAAGATAGTTGGTCCTTTAAGAGGAACTTTAGAAACCTTTTCTTCAAGAAATCATAGCTGATTATGTAACAGTCTGGTTGTCTTTAATGGAGACCGGTGTGTAAAATTTGGAGCCATGGCTAATAAAATTTGCTACTCTGGGATGGTTTCACAGCACACATTAACTTGTGCCTTAGTATAAAAGGTGTATATCTTGTCAGGTTTTATCCCAGATAATTGTACTGCTCGTTTAATGGCCTTTAATAAAATTCTAGCCACAAGCACTGGGTAAGGAATAAGGCTTTGTTCTGGTTGTGCTGGGAGGTTCACCCACTCTATCACACTGTCTCCTTGATGAAGGACTGCTGTAGGTGCCTTGTGTAGCAAAAACTGATATTTCCAAGGGTTTTTTGAGTGACTTTTTTCAACCACCTTGGATAAAGCCAGTTCAACTTCTCTCAAAACCTCTTGAGCTTCTTTTGTAAGCTGACATGGTGAGTTTAAAACACTGTCTCCCCTTAAAATGTCACATAATGGTTGCAATTGACAAGTAGTCAAGCCTAACACTGGATGCATCCATTGGATATCTCCTATCAATTTCTGAAAGTCATTTAAGGTGTTTAGCTTCTCTGTTCTTAAGGAAAGTTTTTGTATTATAAGCACCTTAGGGTATACTTCATATCCTAAATATTGAAAAGGAGCATGTCTATGAATTTTTTCTGGAGCTATGTGCAATTTGCAGCTCCTTAGTGTTTCCATGATCTTTTGTAGACATGCTTCTAACATTTGTTCCTCAGGTGCACATCCCAATATATCATCCATGTAATGTAATAACATTACTTTTGGAAATACTTTTCATACTGGAGTAAGAGCAGCAGCAACATACATTTGACACATAGTAGGGCTGTTTTTCATTCCCTGTTGCAAAACTGTCCATTCATATCTTTTATAAGGCTCAGCTAAGTTAATGCTGGGCACTGAAAAGACGAATCTTTTCAAATCCTCCTTATCTAGAGGGATAGAATAGAAACAATCCTTAATGTCTATAATCCACAGAGGCCATTCTCTAGGCAATTGAATAGGAGATGGAAGTCCAGGTTGAAGAGTTCTCATAGTTTCCATCTGTTCATTTACCTTTCTTAAATCAATCAACATCCTCCATTTTCCAGATTTCTTTTTTACAACAAATACTGGGGAATTCCAAGGACTTAGAGAGGATTGTAATTGTCCTTGGTCAAGTTGTTCCTGTACTATGTCTAATAAGACCTGAATTTTATCGCTACCTAAGGGCCACTGTTCTATCCACACTGGCATATCAGTTTTCCATTGGATAGGAACAGGTGAAAGTGGTGGCAGGCCTTCAACAGCAGCACTGCCTAAAAAACCAAAGTACTCATTTTTAACCCTAATTTTTGTAAAATGTCTCTTCTCCACAGATTGATGGGGATTTTTTCAACTATAAAAGGAGTAAAAACTCCTGTTTTACCTTCAAATATCCATCTTAAAAGGGTAGCACTCACTTCAGCTGCTATTAATCCTCCTACCCCAGACATATAGGTGTCTGCCTTAATCTTTGGCCAGTGACTAGGCCAGTTGGCACCTCTAATGATTGTGCGATCTGCACCTGTGTCCACCAGTCCTTCTAATGGTATGCCATTTATATAGATGGTGAGCATAGGTGGGTCAGCTGTCACAGCTGCTGTCAAGTATATTCCTGGGTTTTGCTGTCAAGTATATTCCTGAGTTTTGCTGCTTGGAGTCAGAACATGGGTCACTGTCATCAGATTGCTTATTAGGGGTCTGTATCAATAAACCCAATGCTACTACTTCCCCTGGTTGATAAGTCACACATTGTCTACCTGTGTTAGTGACTGGGATATTATCTACACATTCCCCAGTTTCCCACATCAGTGTATGAATGAACACTGTCTTGTAAGTACTCTCAGGAGGTGAAATGGTCAAGCCTACTGTCCCTGGAGGCAAGGGATCCATAAGCTGGAGAGGAACAGATTTCACCTCTCCAGGGGGTATCTCAGTTGTCCCAGCTGCATACAACTCTATCCTCCCTAATTGTAGTTCCTTTTTCCCATCATGATGCTTCCTGGCTGACTAATGTGTAATCCCTATTTAATCCTAGTATAATCCTTCTACAAACCTCATTGGCATTGTCTCTAGCAAGTTGCCTTACCAAAGTGTCTGTTACTTCATTTTCACCATTAGTCCATATGACAGCTGTCTACAAACATGCCACAAAATCAGCAAAGGGTTCATTTGGTCCTTGTACAATTTTTGTGTAGGTCTCACCCTTGTAGTTTTTACTGGGCAGAGAAGCCCATGGGAAAAATTTGAAGTTTGAAATCATTATCTATTTCTTTTCAATTTTCAATGGCTTCAATAAGCCCTTTTTGTAATCTAGTTATAGGGGTTGGTGATTGCTCTGTCTTCCCAGAAATCAGAAATCAGCCGGAGTCAGGATCACTAAACGTCTTTATTCTTGATCTTTTATGGTCGAGGTCAGGGGGTTAGGTCTAGCAATCTCTCTCTCTCTCACACACACACACACACACACACACACACACACACACACACACACACACACACACACACAGACTCAGCATCAGCGTCTCAATTTTCTTTTCCTCCTCCTACTCCTCCCACACATGTCACTTCCCCCTCTTCGTCCCACCAATCAAGTCAGCACAGAGCAGCTGGGGAGGGTCAACCTTCAAACAAGTTAATAGGGAACTGTCCAATTGGCAATTAGTCTCACGTGCTTCATTATCCAAGTGCATTGCTCAGTTCTAGCCCTTTACATGAACTGTTTTGTTTTTGTTTTTGTTTTTTTGCTGACTTGAAGGAAATCAGCACATTGGAGCAGAAAAGGAGTGGGCAACTAGCTTTCAGAGATTTGATATAATCTGCACTGCATTTACTTATCTGGACTGAAACACTTGAAAACATCAGGGTTGGTTTGATAAAAATGATGGCACTCTTCAGAAGCTACTAAATTAAAAACAAGAACTCCACTGAATTTATTAGCAAGATATTTCATCTATCTCTAAGAAGGCAATCTTTAACTCCTTTAACATTAAAAATAAGATACAAAATTTTAGCTACATATTTTTTGAAGAAAATCATTCTAATTGTTAAAATTAACCCAAGCAAGTTGCCCATATCCATAGGTATGTAACTAGTAAATGTATAACAACTTGTTAAGAGTGATATAGAGAGACTTTCAACTTACATAATGATTGCATTAAATCAGAGGGTCTCAATATTGGGTTCATAATTTTTAATAGTATGGCTAGCAGGATTCAATATAATTGTTTTCTTTTTAAATATCATGCATTTCTAAGTGAAATGAGCAAAACCAGGAGATCATTATACACAGCAACAAGACTATGTGATGATCAATTCTGATGGACATGGCTCTCTAACAATGAGATAATTCAAACCAATTCCAATTGTTCAGTGATGAAGAGAGCCATCTACATCCAAAGAGAGGACTATGGGAACTGAGTATGGACCCAATATAGCATTCTCACTTTTTCTTATTGTTTGCATTTTGTTTTCTTTCCCAGTTTCTTTCTTTTTTTTCCTTCCTTCTTGATTTGATTTTTCTTATGCAGCAAGATAACTGTATAAATATGTATACATATATTGGATTTAACATACATTTTAACATATTTAACATGTATTGGACTGCCGGCCATCTAGGGGAGGGAGTAGGGGGAAGGAAAGGATAATTTGGAACAGAAGGGTTTGCAAGGGTCAGCATTAAAAAAATTATACATGCATATGTTTGGTAAATAAAAAGCTTTAATAATAAATAAATAAAAACAAAAAAGAAAGTAAAAAGAAAAGAAAAGAAATGTCATGCATTTAATTTCAGATCTAAAAACATTATATTGAAAAGTTTTACCAGCTTGCCAAAGTGTTCCATAATGCAAAAACCAAACAAACAAATAAAGAAGCTATGTGTTAAATATATATGTATAATAAAGTGCAAGTATTCAGTAATTCAAGGCAATTCCAAAAAACTCTGGAGGGAAAATACCATCTGCATCCAGAGAGAGATTAAATGCATATTGAAGCATACTATTTTCACTTTTTTTCATTTCTTTTGTTTTTTTCTTCTTTGTTGTGGTATTTCAAATTTGCCTCTGAACTATCTGAGATGCACACAAATATCCCCATTTTCTGGGAACTCTTTGGTCTATTCAACTGAAGAATCCTAAGGATTCTTTCCTCTGAGAAGTTCTTGTAGAAATTTCTTCTTATTGTACAACTAGCAGTCAACTTTGGAACTTTCAAAGTCATAAAGCAGTTGTTAAGGCTGGGAATGTCCATAACTCAAGAAATCTCTGTTGGATGACCTACACTCAGAAAAATACAAATCAGAAGAGGCAGCCCAGGATTCAAATTCCAGTTTCAGATTCACCTGGGGAAGCATATCTTTTTATTGTCATCTGTCTGCAGTCACCATTATTCCAAGATAGGAAGAGCAGGGAAGCTAGGACAGGGAAGGAAGAGGAGTCCATACCTATCTCCAAATTTTGATGCAAGTTCAAGGATGAATTTGCATTGCTGGTGTGCTGACAATGAAACCACCTCAAAAAGACTAGAAGTCATCAATGCTTTCTTCTTATAGTACATAGCCTGAGTGACTCAGTCACCAATTCTCTTTAGCACAGATCCTAACATGTGAACATTGTTGCTGGTTGTGCACTTGTTTTATTTGTTTGTTTGTTTATTTATTTTCTACAGTACTTTATTTCTCCAAATACATGTAGTAAAGACAGTTTTCAATATTTGTTTCTGTAAGATTCATAGTTGCAATTTTTTCTCCCTTCTTCCTCCCCCCCACCTTAAGACAACAAGAAATCTAATATAGCTTAAACATATAAAATCCTTCTAAATATGCTCTCATACTTGTTTTAGAAGGAAAATCAGACCAAAAGGGGGAAAAAAAACTTATGAGAAAGAAAAAGCAAACAAACAAAAAGGTATGCTATGCTTCAATCTACATTCAGTTTCCATAGTTCTCTCTCTCAATGTGGATGGCATTTTCCATCCCAAGTCTATTATAATTGTCCTAGATTACTGCATTTTTGATAAGAGCTAAGATTGTTATAAATGATTATGACACAGACTTGCTGTTACTGTGTACCATGCTCACTTAGCACAGTAGGATATGCACAATTTTATAGCCCTTTGGGCTTAGCTCCAAATTGCTCTCCAGAATGGCTAATCAGTTCACAAATCCACCGACAATGTGCACACATTTTAGTAAGGGAACTGTTCATGTGTTCTTCACTAAACCAGTGCATCCAAATAGAGCCAGCTTTAGAAGAAGTAGGCCAGTTGGGTGGGTCAGAGATTTGCTACTGATTACTCATTACAATATTTTTTGTGAGGGAGGAAGCAATTTGAGATAGTTGATAGAGCATTGATTTACTAGTTAGGAAATCTGAATTTGACAGTGATTGTATGGCCTGGTACAAATAATTTTATGTTTCTGGGCTCTAGTTACCTTATTGACAAAAGAAAGAACTATATTAGATGATGTCTAAAGTTCCTTTCAATACAGTACTAAAATTCTACTATGTTATTATTTCTCTTGGATCAGAGAAAATTAAATAGAGTAGGACAAATTATTTATCAAAGAAAATAGACATTTAATAGAAGGAGATGGAAAGGTAACTATACTGCATTTGTCTTAAATGAATTCCTGAGCCAAAGCTGAGAGTGTTGGCAATGCCATCCATTTATAAGCCTGATATTAAAATTACCCCTTATTTTGTCGGACATTACAGTGCCATATGACTGGCAGGACTATTTCCTTTGTGGCATTTGGAATGGAAAGCCACTACTACTAAGTAGGTTAGCCACAGTCCACTTGTAAATGAATTGCATGATTCATTGGTTTAATAGGAAGGCTTAACAACACCCATATAAAAATACATAATGCTTTGTCCTCTGCTAAGTCTGTTTCCTGTGAGAAATAGCTTAGTGGGTTGTTTTCCCCCTCTTTCTTCACATGGCCTTTGTTAACTAACCTTATTTCCTCTTCAAAAATAAAGTTGTTTGTTGTTACAGGAATCTTTTCTTCTATGAAATGTTTTAATGTTATCAGCTTGGTAGTTTCTATGCCAGTTCAGTGTCAGATATCTTCTTCCTTCTCCACTTCTTTCTCCTTTTTTAGTTTAGCTTTTCTAAAAAGAAAGCTTTCTCTTCTCCTGTTTGTCTTGAATTAAAGGTAATCCCTCCCTTTACTGCGGAATCACTTTTGTAAGATCATAAGAGTGACTTTCAAATGGCCTAAATCTGTAGATAATAGGAGTTAAGACTGTGGAAAGACTAAGGAGTGTGATAAGCATCACAGAACTTTTAAGCTTCTGAAGAGCTTTTTCTGTCTGTTATGGAGCTCATAGGCAAAATTACATAGAGTTCCTGGTATAATACAAAGGGCACTGAGCAGCTAGGTGGTGAAATAAATAAAATGTTGGGCCTAGAACCAGGAAGACTTATATTCATGAATTTAAATCTGACCTCAAAATACTTATTAGTGGGATTTGGGGCAAGCCACTTTGCGCTATTTGCCTCAGTTTCCTTAGCTGTAAAATGAATTTGTAGAAGGAAATGGCAAACCCCTACAATATTTCCAAGAAAATCCCAAATGGGGTCATGAAGAGTTAGACATGATTAAAATGACTGAACAACAACAGATGACAGTGCTTGGAAGTTTGCTGTTGACATTTGAAGCAGTCCCCAGCCTAGCTCCAGAGCTATGACAAGAAATTTTAGCAATTTTATTGTCTAAAAGTCATGAGACCTCAACAAAGGGGAGTCATCACAGGAAGTGTGCTATTAGGTAAGCTTGATAATCAGGAAGGAGGCAGATATGGAATGAAGTATCCTGAGGAGATGAGGAGGATGGGAATGCATTTGTACAAAATCTTTGATCAAAAAATGTCATACTGTTTTCCTTCTTAGTTTGTTGTTGTTTTTTTTTCTTTTTCTAAGGCAATTGGGGTTAAATGACTTGCCTAAGGTCTACCTAGCTAGGAAGGGTTAAGTGTCTGAAATCAGAATTGAACTTAGGTCCTCCTGACTTCAGGGCTAGTGCTCTATCCACTTCGCCACCTAGCTGCCCCTCTGTTTTCCTTTTTCCTAGTAGAGACTATAAGTTCCCATCTAGGTGACAGGCTCCATGAAGCAGGGATTGAGTTATCTCTCAGTATTTAAAACAAGTCTTAACACAAAGTGAAGTTAATTACTAAGTGAACTTAATCAAGGGCTTGTCTTCTAAAGTCCCTTTCTGCTTATGTGTATTTTAGCAGGTGATTTTGTAATTATTATCCTAAACAGATTAGACCATATGGCAAAATAAGTGTTTGAGGTCAGATTTGAATTCATGAATATGCAGTGACTAGGCTTGTATGTTTGGTGTCTTCTATAACTCCTCACCCAACTTCACTTCCCATACCCAAGCCAGTCTGTTGCCAAGGCTTATCTATTTAGCCTTTGCATGATGTTTCTTATATGCCCTCTTTTCTTCTGTGACAATGCCATTATGAAAACCATTAAGAACCGTTAAGAAAAAAAATAAGTTGTTGAATTTATTTAAAAGAAGAAAAAAAAAAAGAACATGTGAATTAGATTTGGTGTAAAACTTAGCCGATTGTTGTGGCTCATTCCAGTTCATTCCATTTTGAGTTAAGTCAAGTTCAAGTTTCTCTTTTTCATGTGATAATTGACAATATGAAGACTGTTTTTTAAAATTTTACTTTAAATCAGCATGTTATAGGTAGTAATTATCTTTCCTCACCTGTGATTATAGGAGCATAAATTTAAAAATTAAACTCCAGATGATATAACCTAATCCCATTATTTTTACAGGATTGTTATAAGTATGGAATATTTTGCAAACCTTGAAGTACTGTAAAATACTCATTGTAATTCCCTACAAGTGAAAAGACTGACACTGAAAAGGTGAAATGATTTGGCCAAGATTACAGATAGAGCAAATGAGAGAGTCAGGTTTGAATATTGATCCCTAACTACAGAACTGCTGTCCCATCTGCCTTCCTGTAATAAAAAATGGCAGTGATTACAGGGCAAATTATGTGTCATATTAAAAATATATATAATTTAAGATATAATTTTATATATTGAGTGCATTATTCATGAGAAATATTTATGTGACCCTACCATAATTATTGTATGAATTTCCTGATCAATAATTCATTAATATTGAAAAGTGCATATCATTTTTGGTAAACATGAAAAACACACTAATCTTCCTGCTTCTTTATTCTCAAATGACATCAAGGTAACTTTATTTCAATTATCTTGATAGTTTAAGAGAAAGTGCATCAGGAACAAACTGATCTTATATCCAGTAGAACTTAAGTTTCTTCAGGATAGGTACTGCTTCCCTTTTGAGGGAGAGGGAAGGGCATTATATTCCAGTTTATTAAGTTAGGCTTGGGCAGTTATGGTACAGTCTATAGAGCACCAGGCCTGGAATCAGGAAAACTCATCTTCTTGAGTTCAAATCTGATCTCAGACAATTATTAGCTGTGTGACCCTGGACAAGTCACTTAATCCCATTTGCCTCAGTTTCCTCATCTGTAAAATGACCTGGAGAAGAAAATGGCAAACCACTCTCTGCAAAATAGCAAACCATATTAGGATTATATCCCAAAGAAATACTAAAGAGCGGAAAGGGACCTGTATGTGCCAAAATGTTTGTGGCAGCTCTTTTTGTTGTAGCTAGAAACTGGAAGTTGAATGGATGTCCATCAATTGGAGAATGGTTGGGTAAATTATGGTATATGAAGGTTATGGAATATTATTGCTCTGTAAGAAATGACCAGCAGGAGGAATACAGAGAGGCTTAGAGAGACTTACATCAACTGTTGCTGAGTGAAATGAGCAGAACCAGAAGATCACTATATACTTCAACAACAATACTGTATGAGGATGTATTCTGATGGAAGTGTAAATCTTCAACATAAAGAAGATCCAACTTACTTCCAGTTGATCAATGATGGACAGAAATAACTACACCCAGAGAAGGAACACTGGGAAGTGAATGTAAATTGTTAGCACTACTGTCTATCTACCCAGGTTACTTATACCTTCGGAAGCTAATAATTAATGTGCAACAAGAAAATGGTATTTACACACATATATTGTATCTAGGTTATATTGTAACACATGTAAAATGTATGGGATTACCTGTCATCGGGGGGAGGGAGTGGAGAGAGGGAGGGGATAATTTGGAAAAATGAATAAAAAAAAATAGCAAACCATATCTCTGCCAAAAAAAAAAACAAAAACCCAAATGGGTTCCCAAAGAGCCAGACATGATTGAAAAATTGACTGAATTAAAAGCATAGACTTGCTTAGCAAAGGCAAAAAGAAAGGAGTAAGTATTGATATAGTTCTGTTCCAGGTACTATGCTAAATGCAGACATATCATTTGAACCTCACAACAGCCCCTGGAGCAAGGAACTGTCATTATTCCAATCTTACAGTTGAGGAAAGAAAGGCAAGCAGAAGTTAAGGGACTTGTTCAGGATCACACAGCACTTGTCTGATGTTGGATTTGAATTTAGGTTTTCTCTGCCTCCTAGCAGTTTCAATAAGTAGGTACATGCCAGAGATTTGTTCAGTTGAATTGTGGTTGTCTTTCATTTTCCAAAAGGACCATGCTATCAGGGAGATGATGCCATGGCATGCAAGTGAATTGAATGTAAGTGAGAGAGGGCTGTTCAAAGTCACCTGTCTCACTTTCCCCTGCAGAGCCATCTGGTTCCAGTGGCCAGATATAAATTAGGATGACTGGAGATGGCCCTGGATGCAATGGGAGACCTTGGCCCTTTTAAGCTTTTTGGCCCTTTTAATCAACAGATTTCAGTTTGACTAAGGC
This sequence comes from Sminthopsis crassicaudata, assembly GCF_048593235.1. Taxonomy (NCBI): domain Eukaryota; kingdom Metazoa; phylum Chordata; class Mammalia; order Dasyuromorphia; family Dasyuridae; genus Sminthopsis; species Sminthopsis crassicaudata. Next base: position 349,031,377 of record NC_133617.1, on the reverse strand, counting down.
AATGCCCATTCAATGATTAAGGAAAGGGAAGGGAAGAGAAGAAAAAAGGAAGGAAGGAAAATGATGGGAGGGGAGGAGAGGAGAGGAGAGGAGAAAAAAGAATAGAGGGAGGAGAGAGAGACAGACAATAGAATTGACTAAATATATATTGATATATTATAGATAGATTAGACAGTCGATAGATATAGCTAAAACATTTATTAATCATTTACTATAGGGGGTTCTTAAGCTAGAATTCATGGATATCTTTCATAAACTTGAGTACAGGGACAAATTAACATCTTTATTTTCACCAGCCTCTATCTGAAATTTAGCATTTCCTTCAATTATGAATAAAAAAATTCTGAAGAGTAACCTATAGGTTCCACCAGACCATCACCAGACCAGGAAAAAAGGTCAAGAATTTGTATTTTACTATATGCCAAGCATTGTACTAAGGATACAAAATAACAGTTAAAAAAAAAAAAGATAATCTCTAACCTCCAGGAGTTTATATTCAGATATCTTATAAAGAAAAGAGAAAACTGGATGGAAGAGGGAGAAAGACAAAAAGATGAGGAAAAGGAAAGTCTAGAGAGTCAAAATGAAATGAAATCTATTTTACCATAATCAAGATAAGTAATGGTTCTGTGGTTTATTAGTCTTTCTCTCTGTTTGATCTCATTTATCAATAATTTCTACCTAAATAGCAAATTGAAATTCACAGAACAATGGAACCATAGAAAATCAGGAATGGAAGTGACCATAGAGAATATCTAATGCAACTCTCTCATTTTACAGTAGGAAGAAAGAAAAGCCCAGAAAAGTTAAATAATAATTCCAGAAGATACATTATGGAACCATAGAAAAAATATATGGATGTGTATCTTTTCAACAATGAGATGATTCAAGTCAGTTCCAATGGTCTTGTGGTGGAGAGAAGCATTCGCACCCATAGAGAGGACTGTGGGAACTGAGTGTGGATCACAACATAGTATTTTCACTCTTTTTGTTATTACTTGCTTGCATTTTGTTTTCTTTCTCATTTTTTTCCTTTTTGATCTGATTTTTCTTGTTCAGTATATTTGTGGGAATATGTATAGAAGAATTGCACAAATTTAAAATATATTGGATTACTTTCCATCTAGAGAAGGGGATGGGAAGAAGGGAGAGAAAAAATTTAAGGACACAAGATTGTACAAGGATGAATGTTGAAAATTATCCATGTATATAATTTGAAAATAAAAAGCTTTAATTTAAAAAAAGAAAAACTGTCATAGATATAGTATTGCAAGGAATCTTAGAAGCCACCCAATCCAACTACCTCATGTTACAGAAGAAGAAATTGAGGCACAGGAAGATGAAAATTTTGGCTACCATTTGATTTTAAAGTGGCAAACTGTGCCACAAATTGAATTTAAAGTATATTCTGATATCTTTTAAAAGTACCAAATTTGGCCAAAATCAGTCACACTCTGAAAGTTTTCAAATTTGCAGCAATGAAGCAAACAAAAATTAAGTAACTGAGATGTACAAGGAACATCAATTTATCTACTGATTTCTTTTTTCCTTTGAGAGTAGAAGCCCAAGATAAACTTAGTTCATTATGTTTAAGAAGTGTGTCAATCTTTTTTTTTTTTTTTTTTAACTCCCTCAGGATCTGATTTAAGACAAATCAGCCTGTATATATAGTTTTATTCTTCCTAAGTAATCAAATATGTATATATGGCCACACAGTTAGAGCTGAGCTCAAGGTGGGTTTAGGCAGTAGGGATTATAAAGACAAAAATCACCAGGGTAAAATGTAATCACATAGTGGTCTTTATCAGGTCATCTTTGGATTGAATTGTTTTTTAGAACTGTAAATTGATATGAACCAGTCTGAGTTGGTTATCTGGAATAACAAGGAAAGCTCTGGGTTCAAGTATGCTGATAATGGAAGGAACTTCCAATGGGTTTCAAGAAACTCCTGATGTGCCCAGTAAGGAATGCTCAGTTTTATCTGATTCCCTATAATTTCATAATTACATTAAATCAGGTACAGATCAGGTCACTTTGAGAGCTCACAACAATATAGTTCTGAGAAGGGAGATTTACATATCATTAACATAATGATATTAACATCACATAACATTAGATTAGCCTGGGGTATGGGGGAAAGAAGAAAAGGCAGAAGTTAGAATACCACACCTTAGGGGGATAGAGTATGCAGAAAGGATAGTCCTAGATGTCTTGTCCTTTGTTGTTTCTATCCTTATCTAAATCTTGTAACTGTTACAATGTTTGATACAATTCACCAGTAAACCTGTCTTATTCTAGAGCTTTTTTTTTTTTTTTCTTAAGAAGCTCATTTATGGACTGTTCTGCCCTTTAAAATTATCAAGCTATATATAGTTCTTAGAGAAAAATAGTCTAATCCTGTTGTTTTTCTCAAGATTTACTATTCCATTTAATAGAAGAAAACTTTCACATTACCTTGTCTAACCAATCATTCCATTCTTTGGAGGATATAATCCCTGTATTATAATTTAATCATAAATATAGGTCAAAATTATAAGGTGTTCATACTGCATACTATTATAATGTCAAAGATGTTCCAGTAATCAATCTATTACTTAATAGATTTAGTGTTGTATACTTGATTATAAAAAAAAAAAAAATTACTATAAAAGAATAGGGGCATAAGGGAAAATGTTCCCTTATTTTGATGTCAATTCCAGGCAAAAGTTATGTAGATGGCCAATTGCACTGAGCCAAACTTAAGTCAACCAGGTAGAATATAGAAATTCAACTTGGGAAATTGAGTCAGGAGAATCCTACCTCAGCTTTATGCAAACATCATTCTCCGGACTTTTCCCATGAGAACTCCACATATAATTAAGGTATATAAAACCACATAGAGCTGCTGGCATCATGGATGATTGGCTCAATAGCATTCCTTAATGATCACTTCTAGAATAAGAATAACATCAATGAACATTTCCATAAGGTTTTAAATAGGAAGTTCCAATAATTAGCGCTTCAGCTCTTTAAGGATCACATATGCTAAATAATAAGTATTAACAAAAAATTCACAATTTATCCTGATTTAGTATGCATGCTAAGTAGATGGTTTTAAGTTCAACATTACATGAATGATTTTGCTTAAAATACTTAACAACCAAACACTTGGTTTGTAAAAAATTCTAAATTTTATATCAAGAACAGATTTTGTGAAATGTTGTCCGTAGTAAAATATGTTCAGTTATTAATCACATTCAGAATTTCCAGAATTCCTTTAAACAATGGGAATTTTTATAGGTGACTTTTAAGTAATACAATTCTTTACATGTTTGAATTTCAAATCAAATAACAAACATAAATAAAATTTCCCATTAGGATGACACAAGATAATTCACGAAATATTACTCTTCATCAATATAATAGTCTGTACTGAAATCCTATTCCTTTTTTTATTAAAGCTTTTTAATTTTCAAAAGATATGTATAGATAATTTTTCCACATTAATCCTTGCAAAATCTGGTGTTCTAAGGTTATACTTAAGTCATAGAATGACAAATTCAAATCAAAACAGCAAAATCGTTCCCACTTTCAGTTTGTTATAATAAATTAGCTGCTTTTGTATTATTCTAGCAAACTAACAAATCTAATCACAAAAATAATTCAATATTGCAATGCCAAATTTCTACTTTTTGTCTTCTCCGATAATAGAACTTTGCTATGAAGGTTACAAGCAAGGACATCAAAGCTGGCCCTCAAGGCTTGTACCACTAGAAATTTCATAGGACATAGAACAAGGTGAACAGTGTTTTCTTTCTCGATTTTTTTCTTTTTGATCTGATTTTTCTTGTGCAGCATTTTTTGTGGAAGTTGCACGTGGGGGAAGGGGGGAAAACATTTAGGACACAAGATTGTACAAGGGTGAATGTTGAAAATTATCCATGTATATATTTTGAAAATAAAAAGCTCTAATTTAAAAAATAATTCTGAATAATAAATACTAAATGCTGTGGCTCCAAGTTTGGTAACTATCAGGGAAGAGTCCAAATTTTCCAAACCTCCTTTTTGAGTCACATGGCACCATTAATGTCACAGTTTTCCCAAGAGTTTGGTCTAAGAAATATAAAACAGGTTGTAGCCATGGCTTTATTCCTATTAAGTGGAAATGTCCATCTGCTTGCTTAGGAGGAATGAAGTCACAGATACAACCTAATTGTTTTGTCTTTTTTAATCTGAACTCTGAAAAAATAGATTTATAAAGTACTATACATAGAATCTTTAAGTCTTTTGTCAAAGGTTTTAGGAAAAAATTTTTTAAAAGGTTGAGCCAGGAAAATCACATGAATCATACCTAAATTTCATTTACTATCTGTGGGACCAAGGAAATCACTGGACCTTATTGGCCCTCAATTTCTTCGTTTATAGATAGATGAAGGAGATAGGACTAAGTAACATCTAGGACCTTTTCTAACTCTAATTCTGAGATCCCAAGTTAACTGTGCTTTCTTGATACTGACCCTTAGTGGTCCTTTCAGAAAGAGAACAGAAAGCTAGCTGGCTGAAAAGCGTTTAATTCAATGTAACATTTTAAATGTTGTTAATAACTTTAAGCATATTTTTAAAAATCTGTATTTTCCTATGAAATGAATCAGCTATCATCTCTCTCCACTGAGAACTAAAAATGAAAAAATAGCTTTCATTGATTCATCCAATAAGCATTTCTTAGTCCTATTTACAAAGGACTGTACCAGGTGCTGAATGCATAACAAATTATTCAGACTAGATAATTTAAAAAAAATCAAAAGATTGTGAGAGATTGCCACAGATTTCCCTCTGTTTCCCTCCCCTTGTGGAATTTTCTTCTTTGGAACACTTTGGGAAAAAGGTAGAAAGTCTTAGGGTAACATTTTTCTGTGTTGGCCCTAGATAACTATATTGTGTAATGTGAATGGGTAGGACTACAATAAGTGTTCCAGTGAGTTTACTCCTGTAATTTGAAAAGTTTATATCCAGATAGTGACAGTTCATGTAGATAATTATTTTTTAACCAGTATCAGCAAACAGATTTCAGGATGTCTATGAACTTGTATGTGAAAAAAAAATTACATTTTAAAATTTTTACTAACATTTAACTAAAATTTAGCATTTCCTTCAATTATTTAAAAAAAAAACATTATCTACGGGGCAGCTAGTCCATGCAGTGGATAGAGCACCAGCCCTGAAGTCAGGAGGATCTGAGTTCAACTTTGACCTCAGATACTTTTAACCCTTTCTAGTTGTGTAACTCTGGGCAAGTCACTTAATCCCAATTGCCCCCTCCCCCCAAAAAATAATTAAAAAATAAAAAACATTATTCAGAAAAGAGGTACATAGACTCTCCTAGTCTGCCAAAGGCACTCATGGTAGGCTAGAATAACCCTGCCTTACATCTATGGTATTTTCTAAATCAGTTAGTTCTGATTGAAGAAAAGCTTAGCCACTGGACCGTATAATAAAACTTAGAAATATGCAACCATTTTTCCTCCTCATCTCACTCCCCACCATCAACCCCATTAAACACCTCTTTAGCCCAGTGCTGGCATACAACACAATAGGTGTCCAAAATATTTATTTTCATATATTTAAAGATAGCTTAAAGTGTTTCTAGATTAATTGGGGGAAGATTAAATAAGGGTGGTGCATTATCTTTCTTTGGAATTTCCCTCAGGACATAATTAATTCTTCCCATAATAAAAGTTGCCTGATTAGCCCACACACATAAAGTATTTCAAGATAATGAAGATTAGTTAAACACATCAGATTTGCAAATCTGCAGGTGCATTCTTTGGCTAAAGTGATAAAATTTGGAAGTCTAGCTATATTGGAAAAAAAAGAAAAGAAAAAGAGGAAGAAAGAGGAAGAAAAAGGAGAGGAGGAGAGGAAGAGAGAAAGGGAGAAACTGAGTCATGTCACTGCACCCTCTTACTGAGTCTGTTTTTAGACGAGTCATTCAGCTTAGTAAAGTCTCAGTTCTAATATGTAAAGTTAAAGTGATAGTTCTAACAACCTGAATGATATGTGAAAGTGATATATGAATAGAAATGAACTGAATTTGTCATTTCATTTAGAAAATGAAATAAAGCATAAGGTGGTCCATTTAAGTTAGGTCCTATTTAAGGTTATATTGCATTGCCATTAAAATAGGTTTCTGAATTTTTAACACAGTAGGAAATTAAATTTTAAAAGTTCGTGAGAAAAACTTCAAAATATTACAACCAGTGGGTGAGTGGAAAGTATTTTCTTCCCAAAATGAAAATTAAAAATCATATAATAGCTGACACCAGAGAGGATACTTTGAAAAAGCTCAATATTAACTGGGCAGTCTCTTTGAAATCCTGAGTAGTAGTAAGAGAACTACATAAAAGAAAATTCAAAGAGATTTCTAACCTTCAATTTAAAAGCATATCTTCAAATGACAAGTCTATCTTCTGGGCTCTGACATAATGATGATAATTTGTACTTTTATAGAACCATTCATGGAGGAAATTTCAGAAGGATTAACCCCAGTATAATTACAGTTCACAGTAGTCATCGGAATCTGCTGGGGAGCTGAGTGTTTTTCAATTTAAATTAAATGTGGTCCCTTCCAACTCTGCTTTCAGTATTAAGATAAATCCAAAGTTGCCCAGAGAGGAAAAGCTCAGCCACTGGACCGAATAATAGAACATCTTAGAAATATACAACCAGTACATCCTGAGTACAACCAAAAAGTAGATGATTAGAATGATAAAGGATCTGGAAATCATGATATATAAGGACATGTTAAAAGTACTGAGCTCATACACTCAAAGAAACTTGAGAGTAGATTTTTTTTTTTTAACATATCTTCAAGTATTTAAAGGACTTTTATTTTATTTTTAGGTTAAATGATCTCTGAGGAACTGCCCAACTCTAAAATTTTAAGACTTTACAAACACCAGGGGAAGTTAAGTGGTGCCATGGTGCATAGAGTGCTGGGACTGAAATCAGGAAAATTCCCCTTCCTAAGTTCAAATCTTAGTAGCTGTATGATCCAAGGTGAGTCATTTAAACCCTGTTTGCCTCAGATTCTTCATCTATAAAATGAACTGGAAAAGGAAATGGCAAACTGCTCCAGTATCTTTGCTTAGAAAAAAAAAAATTACAGTAACAAGGAATTGGACATGAATGAAAACTACTGAATAACATGGACATCGGAATATACATTCAGCGTGATACAGTAGAAAGAGTGCAGAATTTGGATTTTGGATCTTGGATCAAAGGATCTTGATTCAAATCCTACCTATGCCATTGTTTACTAAGTGATTTTGGTAATTTATCTAAGCTCTTTGAGCCTCAATTTCCTAATCTTCAAACTGAAAGGGTTGGGCTAGATGACCTTAAAGGTTATCTTTCTAGCTTTGAACCTACGATCCTATTATACCTATATGCTTGCATAGTGGACATTACATTCAAGATCAGAGGACAGCCTTCTCCATGTTATTTGCTGTTTTCTTTTTCTAGTGTTTTCTACATAGCTAAAACATGGCACTTTTTCCTGTAGAAATGTGGATTTCTGGGCATATATATATATATATGTATATATATATATATATATATATATATATATATATATATATATATATATATATATATATATACATATATATATATATATATATGGATATATATACACACACACATATATATATATCAGAATTATATCTTTATGATTTTTGTTAAAAATAATAATGGTTAACTAAACATCTCTCAAATTGGCTAAGATAATAGGAAAAGATAGTGATAAATGTTAGAGGGAAAATTGGGATACTACTAATATGAAATGGTCCAACCATTCTGGAAATCAATTTGAAACTATGTCCTGAGGGCTATCAAACTGTCCATACCCTTTGATCCAGCAGTGTCTTTACTGGGTCTGTATTCCAAAGAGATCTTAAAGAAGGAAAAGGGACCCACGTGTGCAAAAAAATGTTTGTAACAGCTCTTTTTGTAATGGCAAGGAACTGAAAACTGAGTAGATGCCAACCAGTTGGGGAATAGCTGAATAAGTTATGGTATATAAATATAGTGGAATATTTTTGTCCTATAAGAAACTATTAGGAAGATGATTTCAGAGAGGCTTGGAGAGACTTACATGAACTGAAGTAAATAAAGTAAACAGAACCAAGAGAACATTGTACATGGCAACAATAAGATTATGCAATGATCAATTCTTATGGATGTGGCTCTTTTCAACAATGAGGCAATTCAGGTCAATTTCAATTGACTCATGATGGAGAGGACCATCAGTATCCAGAAGAGAACTGTGGGGACTGAAGGAGGATCACAATATATTTTTTTCATATTTTTTTGTTGTTGTTGTTGGCTTGCTTTTTTTTCTTTTTCACTTTTTTCCTTTTGATCTGGTTTTTCTTATGAAGCATGATAAATGTGGAAATATGTATAGAAGAATTGCACATGTTTAACATATGTTGGATTACTTATTGTTTAGGGGAGGGGGGAAGGGAAAGGGAGGGAGAAAAATTTGGAACACAAGGTTTGTAAGGGTGAATGTTAAAAATATCTTTGTATGTATTTTGAAAATAAAAGGCTATTACTATTTTTAAAAATAATTTTAAATCATTTTAATTCATTTTGAACTAAATGCAAAAATCTAGGAAAGAACATTTTCATGTACTCAGTACAACATGAAAAGAGTATTCAACACAAAATCATGAATTTCCATTTCACACTGTCTCTTTTTTTGGAAAAATAAATGTAATTAATTAATAAGTATTAATAAGTAATAAATACTACATATATTAAACATTATTATTGTTTGAAAGCAATATACAGTTTTTATTTAAGTTTATTTAAAGTTTGTATCTAAGGCAGGGTTTGAACCCAAGTCTTCCTCATTTCAAAAGCAGAGCTCTCTTTCTTACATTTCATTGTCTTTCACATGTCAATGTTATTGTACATATCTGATGAAGAATTCACAGAAATTGAAGTAACAACTTGGGTACAATGACTACACATATGATCTAATTATTTGTGTATTGTGAAAGGACACCTATACTGGAAAAATTGAGACCTACAAAGAACAGTGATCTCATGTTTTTCTCTACTTTTTCCCATTCATTGTATATCAATGAAAATGGAAGGGCAAAATCTTTCTCTTAATTTCAAATGTCCTGCTGTCTTAATAATGAGTTAACTATCTTAGAAATGGGCTTTTGTCTCATTATATAATCCAGTTTCTAAATTAGCACTCACATGGGCTAAATCTTAGCAAGATGAGCATACAGCTAAATATCTGGTCTAGCCAAGTCAAGATACTTTAAGAACCATTTATGGGCAGTATTACAAAGAATCCCTAAGACCTCCAGGAAGCAGCTTTACACATAAAGGCAGTGTCCCTTTCTGCCCTTCCCTTTCTTATCTGTAAGAACTCTGCCCCTAACTACACCATACTTGCCCCTATTTCAACCCCAAATTTTGGTTCTCAGCTTCAGTGACTCAAACCTCTTCTGTCTTGCAGTTCATCTTCTGGGTGTGTTTCTTCTATACAAACGAATAGAATTAAGTCATCACTGAGGTCTTGCTTATCTGACATAATGACTCCAATCTGGCTTCATTTCTACCAACCCCCTTGTCAGCCCTACTGTTCTCTGAATTTTTGGAAGCCTGGACCCCCTTTGTAAGGGCCAAGTGGGATGCCATAGTACTGTCAAGTTCAAATAAGAATCTAGGAAATCTGACTATCTTCCTAGGTTGTACTCCTGCCATCCTTAGCTGCCATAGTAAGTTTTCCATAGCCCACATCTGGCCATGTCATCTCCCTGCTCAATAAACTCCAATGATTCCCTATTACTTTGAGATCTAATATAAAATCAATTGATATTTAAAGTCTTTTGCAACCTGACTCTTAATTTTTTTAGTCTTCTTCACTTAATTCTCCTTCACATTCTCTCTCTCTCTCTTTTTTTTTTCCCCTGAGGCTGGGGTTAAGTGACTTGCTCAGGGTCACACAGCTAGGAAGTGTTAAGTGTCTGAGATCAAATTTGAACTCGGGTCCTCCTGAATTCAGGGCTGGTGCTCTATCCACTGCGCCACCTAGCTGCCCCCTCCTTCACATTCTCCAAAGACACTGACTGCACTTTTTACTTGTCCTCAAACATAGTAATCCAGCTCCCAACTTCATGGTTTTTCTCGATATTCTTGGTAACTTGAATGGTCTTCCTCCATAATTCTGGCTTCATGGCTTTTGGGGCTTCCTTTGAAACAGATCAAATCCCATCTTTTCCAGAAGCTTTCCACCTCTCTATCCTTCCTCTCTGAGTGTCTGTCTATCTGTTTGTTTCTCCTCCTCCTCTTCTTTCTCCTCCTCTTCCTTTTCTTCCTCCTCCTTTTTTTCTTCCTCTTTCTCTTCTTCCTCCTCCTCTTCTTTCTCTTCCTCCTCTTCTTCCTCTTCCTCCTCCTCTTCTTCCTCCTCTTCCTCCTCCTCCTCTCCCTTCTCTTCTTCTTTCTTCTTTCTTCTTTTTATTTCTCTCTCTCCCCTCTCTCCTTTTTTCTCTCCTAGAAGACACCTATAACCATCAACCAAATTAATGAAGAATGTCTTTTGCTTAGATTGTGATATGTAATTAGAGAGCCAATGGAAAGAGTAATACGTTTGGATTCAAAGGACCTGGTTCAAATTTCCTTTGCCATTTACTGCAATGTGGCTTTGGGCAAGTCAGTCTCTGAGCCTGAGTGTGCTCAACTGCAAAATTGAGGGGCTGGACTAGATAGTTTCTAAGTTTCCTTCTAGCTCTAAAGATCCTGGGATTCAAAAGACTTATCAGTCTCTCTGTCTCTGTGCCTCTCAAATATAAATATATCTTCTTCTATACATATACATATATGCACACATATGTTCTTAAAGTAACTTTGTGTCTATCTATCCCTTTGTTTGTACATCTGTCTCTGACACTAAAAATAGATAATGAATTGGGTCCAGAGTTGAACGGAAGGATGAGAAGAGGCAGGATTGCCTTTAGAAAATTGAAAAGTTCTTTCAATCACTCCTAACTTCAACTAGAAATAAAGGCCTATATTTTTAATATTGGTGTTATATAGTGGTGAGACGCAGATGTCTCTAAAGATTTGAAAATGAGCATCATTATATATCAATGGAAATGGGAGGGCAAAATCTTTCTCTTAATTTCAAATGTCCTGCTGTCTTAATAATGAGTTAACTATCTTAGAAATGGGCTTTTGCCTCATTATGTAATCCAGTGTCTAAATTAGCACTCACATGGGCTAAATCTTAGCAAGATGAGCATACAGCTAAATATCTGGTCTAGCCAAGTCAAGATACTTTAAAATCCATTTATGGGCAATATTACAAAGAATCCCATAGAGAGGATAAGGAGAGGTACATGTTGAACATGAACTTTCTATAACATTTAAAAATAAGGAAACGATATCAAACCTGGAAATAGATCATGGGAGAAATGAGATGGATTGGTTTGTGGTGAGGGAGAGAGATAATGGGCAGTTAACCCAAGTCCTCTATAGAAATCCATCCATTTGATGTCAGAAAACAGTGAAAGAGGCTTTCCCAGGATACCTTATCTGTGTGGAAGGCACAGATAACAGTTGTAAAGAATTAGGAAATGTATAAATTGAGTAGATTACCCATCCATATGAGTATTTGAGAGTATAGTACTTTCACTTTAAACCTTAAGCTCTCTCATGAATTCTTACCCAGTTCAGTGGGAGTGAACCTTCTTAGGAATTACATGTGTGGTATCCATATATAAGAATTCAGTGATATCCACATGTGAAGAGATGTGTGCACAAAACATGTATGACCAAAGCATACTTGTGACAGAGTCACTCACAACTTTTGACCCTGATGTTTTCTCCTGATGTCACTACACCGTTCTTGGATAGGAATGTTTTCTATCAGACATTAATTTCTTTCTTTCTTCTTTTTATTTGCAAAGCAATTGGAGTTGTTATTTGCCCAGAGTCACACAGCTATTGTCAAGTGTTTGAGGTTGGATTTGAAGTCTGGTTAGGAGCTAAGCTCTAGCCATTGTATTACCTACCTGACCCCAAGCATTAATTTCTGCTGCCAACTGCTAAGCACATCTTATCTCCAGTTGGTTATTATCTCCTAAGTGGTTTATATCCTGAAATAATACCCACTAGGGATACTATGGCTGAAGTTTATCACCAGTTCTTTTAATCATCTCCACCATCCCCAGGAAGTGCAAGAACCTTCTCAACTATAGTACTCACCTAAGAAATGTTATCCTTCAGATTCACTTCCTAACTCATTTTTCAAATTTTAAAGGTTCTGTGATTAGCAAGCCTTTCACCTGCAGCAAAGGCCATTGCTATCTTCCTTCAGCATTCTCAACCAATAGCTGTGAAGTTTTTTTCACTTTTCAGCTAGATTCCTCTTAGCTAATGGCTATAAAGTTCTGTTATCCCAGCTCAGTTGCATCAGGAAGTGTAGAAACCTAAATCTGACTTTTTCCTGATTAACTTGAAGCCTTTTTTTTTTTTTTTTTTGGTATTTGTAGTGCTTAGCACAGTGCTAGGCACATGGCAGGTTTTTTAAAATGACTGATTAATTAGCTGCTTTTCTTCTCCTGCCTCAGTCCATCTCCATCTGTGGGGTATTTATTAAGAATAAATGCCAGCAGGATCCCTTTCCCCAGACTTTTCTGCCAGTTTCTCCCTTTCCCTTTTCTGCTAGGAGGACACTAATTTGGAAAATGCTAGTTCTGTCAGCCCTACTGTCATTGGTGAGAACTTAGAACCTATTCAGTTCTAACCCCTGAGTACATTATTCTCCCTCTTTAAAAAATTTCATGGGCTGACTCCCTATCCATCCCTAACCCTTCTCTCCCACACATGTACTGTTGACCACTCTGCCTGATTTCACCACAAATATTGTATTTTTCCCCCAGCATAAACCCATTACTTGAGATTTCATTATCTTAGGGATGTTGATTGTGCTTTGATACTCAATACTTGCTCAATACTCTCAGTTGCTTCTTTCCTCTGATTGAAAAGCTAGATTGTGGAATGATGAACTCACTAGAATGATGAACTCCTTCTAGAAGCTGGAGGACCACCGGTTCTTAGCATCTGATCTGGTGATACACCTTCCAGACTCCAAATTAGATCTGCCTATATACCCTAAGAATTATTAAGCCTTCCCATGTATCTTGTTGCTAAATTCTACGAATCTTTGGGCTTTTCCAGTTGCCATGAATCTGATCCTTCTTTTTATGTTGTCCCCCTTTCAAAAAAATTTAGCCCCTTGAGAGTAGGAACTGTTTTTCTATTTGTATCTCTAGCACTTATCACAGTATTTGGCATATAGTAAGCATTTAAATGCTTTTCTGTTCATTCATTCTTATGATTTCTGCTTCTCTTAGCTCTTCTTGGACTCTTTTCAACTGTGAACTACCATGCAAGTTATTTTCTTCCTTGGGTGTCTTGGTTCTACTGTCACTTAAATTATTGTCAGAATTTATCATACTCCTATGATGGGTCAATGGACAGAGCAGTAACTTGGAATCAGGAGGACCTGAGTTCAAATTTGGCCTCAGATACTTACAAGCTGTGTGACCCTGGGGATATCACTTAGTCCTATTTGCCTTAATTTGCTTATTTATAAAATAAAGTAGAGAAGGAGATGGAAACTATTATGGTATTTTTGCCCAAAAAACCTCAAATGAGGTCACAGACAATTAGACATGACTGAAACAATTTAATAGCAATCATTTCTCCCCAGTGTTTAAACAGAAAAGGGATTAATGCACATTGTGGTAAAGAAACTTTGAACTTAACCCCAAAAGACTTCAATTCTAGGCAGAACAACAATGATATTGAGGATGTCTTATGCAAATAGCAAATTTAGCACTGTCTATAGAATTCTGAGAAATACAGAGGTCTTCCTTCACTCCCCTCCCCAAAATACATCACAAACTGGTCTCTTTCTTTGATATTCCCACATCATGAGCACGAGATAATATGCGCAAAGCTTTTTTTTTTTTTTTTTTTTTTTTATAAATTGTAAATAACTACATAAATGTTCTATTGGCTATAATTGGAGCAAAGTTGGACAGAAGCTGACTTTGTGGCTGCATAAAAAACAAAACAAACAAAAAAAAAAAAAACAGAACAATTAAAAATGCCACTCTGTCCCAAATATCTACTCTGATGCTTCTTCAATAGATACCTTAGATTTCCACATCAGTAATTCAACAACATTTATTAATTTTCTACTATTTAGAAGACATGTGCTTATTCTAAGGAAAGATGTAAAAGAAATCCTGCTTTTGGCTGCCTCAATCTCTTTTTCCACATTTCCTCTTCTGGTACATATCTATACTCTTCATTCCTCTAATTGATAATAGTAGAAATCCTATCTAGACCTCAGGTTCTGGCTTAAATGCCACATCCTCCATTAAGTCTTCTAATCCAACTAATACTTGACCAAGTATTATTACTCTTACTAGTACAACATGGTTAACAAGTATTCATTTATTCTCTTATTTTTAAAACTCCCAGGGAAGGGAGAAGCCATTACTTCATGAGGCATTTTTGAGAAGATCAAATTTTTAGGAAATTTTGCTTTATATCAAGCCAAAATTTCCTTCTAAGCCTTCTAATTCATTGCTTCTGGTTCAGCTCTCTTCCAACCTTAATCATTAAATGGGTGTTGCTTCTGTCAAATTGAGACCTATTAAAATCTTTAGCTTAAAGAGACCAAGGTCTCCCACTGCATCCAGGGCTATCTCCAGTCATTCTGATCTATATATAGATAATTAATAAATGTTGTTGAAGTAGTTAGCATATAATTGCCTAGCACATAGTTGGCAGTTAATTAAAAAATGCTTATTGAATGACATGACAACCCTTATGATTCTGGAATAGAGGTCTCAGGTGCTACCTCCCCCTCCTTCTCCCGGACTTTCATTTCCCTCTCCCCACCCCCAAGTCTTCTTTTCTCTAGATCAAACATTTTCATTTTCTTCAACATCTTTATATGGCACAGTCTCTCACCATCCTGGTCCCAATTCCCTGGATATACTCGTACTCTAGGCAGATTGCATGTAAAACACACTGCTTTGCACATAGTAGACACTATTTATCTTTATTAAAATGTTTAAATGAATTGAGTACTACTTAAGAAATAAAATGAGTTGCCTGAGGTTACCAGAAAATTTCTGGCAAAGTCAGGACCTTGACCCAGATTTCTTGATTCCTATGCCTCTCATTTTTCCCCACCAGGCAACATGGTTCTGTGAGCTATTTTTCTTTTCATTTATGCAGATTAGGTAAACAGCTTTCCTTGACAGTTGCAAAGGGTGAGATATGGGAAAGAAAGAAGAGAAGAAGAGCCAGAAAGAAGGCAATCTTTCTCTTCCAATCTTCCTCCCAAGTTATGCTTTTCTTGCCCTCTTTTTATCCATCATGATATGGTATAAAGGAAAAAGCATAGAGTCAGAGACCTGAGTTCAAATCCTGTTTCTGTTTCTATCTGGATTTCGGTAAGTCCCTTAATCTATAAAATGAGGGAATTGAATTAGATTAAAATGAAGCAATTAAATGATATATTGCCTTAGGTCCTTTCCAGCTCTAGGACTATGAAACTATGATTTTTCTCTGCCTTAATTTACCCAAGGATGGTGTGCCATGAAAAGGTCTTAATAACACGGCCTATTTTTATTACAAATTTTCTCCCTCTCCAGCAATCTCAGCAAGTGCAAAACACCCCCACAACAGGCTTTTTCATGACCCCTTGCCAAAGTGACCCCTAGGTCTGATCTGGAGATGGAAATCCTTCTTTCAAAGGGTTCTATTAGAAAAACACTAGAGGGCATTAGAGAGTCACATTATGTCAGTTCTATGTTGTAAAAATGCAAAAGGTCAGAGAAATCCAGCTTTTAAAATTCTATGATTTAGAGATTAATGAAACAACTTAACACAGTATAAAGGATGTGCTAAACTGGATATTATAAATGCTATAATGAAACAATTTAAGACAGTATAAAGGGTGTGCTAAACTGGATATTATAAATGCTATAATGAAACAATTTAAGGCAGTATAAAGGGTATGCTAAACTGGATATTATAAATGCTGTAGTATACCTATATATACCTATGTACATACACACACACACACACACACACACACACACACACACACACACACCCAAAAAATATATGCAACCACCAGTTTAGATCATTAATATGGAATTAAAGAGATCTCAAAGGCATTTAAAGTCAACCTCCTCGGTCTTACATATGAAGAAACTGACCCTAGAGAGGTAAATTGATTTGTCTAGGACACACAATGTCTGAGGCAGGATTCAAATCTTCCTGATTTCAAGCCTTCAGTTCTCACGCAGACAATCTCTCCTTTACTCACTGTACTTTTCCTTTCTCCCTTTCCCACCTTGACCCCTTGGTGAATCAGTTCAACTTCACATTTTCCTGTTTCCTTGAGTTCCTTGCCCAGCTACAGTATTCCACTCTTATCCTGATAAGTTTAGCCCTGGACCACTCTGATAATGCATAGTTTCTTGCCCATGCATTTGTTACTAAAAGAAGGTTGAGAAAACATGAAATGGCACTGACTAGATCCACTACAAGTTTATATTACTTAACTTCAACTGGGCTCTCACTATGGCAGTAATCCTTTTACATCTCTGGAATTAACTTACTATCCTATTCACCACAGTGGCTCTTTCAAACCTTTTCATGCCTCTTCAAACCTCCCATGTCTCTCTTTCTCCTAAGTGAGAATCTTGCTCATGTTATACTGAAAAAGTTGAGTTCATTCATACTACCTCTTTCTGCTTTCTTATCATCTTATAGAGCTCATTTCTCCTCCTTCACCTGTTTCCTATAATGCCTCCACATGCACAAATGATTTCCATTCCATTCCATGTTCTCCAGCAGATTGTATCATAGTTATATATGCTTTGTTTTAAACCCTCCTGTTACAGAGTAAATTCTTTGAGGAAAGGAAGAATATTTTACCCAATATAATACTCTGCATACAATAGGCTCTTTTCTGGGGGCAGGTAGGCTTATTATTAAATAATTAAACGAAACAGCTAAATTGTACAAAACATTTTATATTTCTTATCTTATCTGATTCTTATAATAACCCTGAGAGTAGGTGTTATTATTATTATTCACATTTATTATTATTCACATTTTTTATAAAATTTATAAGAAGAAATGGAGACAGAGAGATTAAATGATGCCCAGAATCATATAGCTAGAGTCTCAGACAAAATTTGAACATATCTTCCTAAAACTTTTTCAAATGCTTATAATAGTTTCTTTCTTTTTTAAAAAATAGTTTTATTGATTTTTAAAATATTATCAGTTTCCCCCAGTATTTCTCCCTGCTCCATCACAAGAATATAACATATTTTTAAAGCAAAAAAAAGAAAAATTAACACAATACACTGAAAAAAATCTGAAAATGTACAATGTGCAGTAATCATCGGTCTCTTACCTCTGTCTTTCATATCTATTCCTTTGAGCCCTGCTCATTCTTTCTGATTTTGAAACATTTACTTTTCATTTTCTTTTTGTTTGTTATTGTTCTTTTCATTTATATAATTATAGTCATTGTGTATATTATTTTCTTGGCTCTGCTTAATTTCATTCTGCATTAGTTCATACAGATCTTCTCATGCATCTTTGTATTCTTCACATTTGTCATTTCTCATAGCTTATAATATTTCCTTATATTAATGTATCATTTTCTTTTTTAGCCATTCAATAGTAGTTAGGCATCTGATTTGTTTCCAAGCCTAGTAATAAAATCTCTGGATCAAAAGGCATAAATATTTAAGTCATGCTTTTTTGGTATAATTCCAAATTGCTTTCCAAAATAGTTCTATTGATTCACTAACAATGTATGCTTTTCTTCCTCTACAGTGTCTTAAACCTACAATAGATTTTTTTTTAATAAACAATTGTTATGAGGATCAAAAAAAGATCCCATTTGCAAAAAAAAAAAAAAAAAAAAAAGTGCTTAGGACAGTGCCTGGAACATAGCGGTGTTACATAAAAATTTGTTCCCTTTCACTTCCCCCCATACTTAAGGAAGGGAGGGAGGAGAGTGAAATTGGAATACATTGCCACCCCCTAGAAGAATCCCTTTTTCATTAACATGTGAAGTTCCCAGACTTCTAAAGCATGTTCACTGGGAGTTGCCCTCTTTCCTCTGTCCTTATGATCCTATGGAAGTAAATTTGCTATAAAAGGCAATTTTTAGTAGTGTTGGATGAAGACAAAGATCATAACAAGGATAGTCAGCTTATAAACTTTGCTCACATAGATTTAAGACTATGTAATATTACAAGGAAATCATATACTGCTTGTATATGCAGTTATCATTATCATTTTACAATGATAACAGGAAAGAATGTAATAAAGCTATACTTCATATAATCAAACTAACCATTGAATTACGATTACTTCATGAGCACTCACTGTTATTTCATATCAATATGGTAGCCCCAGTAGTTTCTTGCCATCACCCAGTAGCTATCATTAGATTGGCTGCCCAAATATATCCCTACTTCAGTGAATACCTGCTTTCCTCTTGGGTACCTGAGGAAGCACCTGAGGATTATAGGACACAGGTGAGGGCTATCTCTCTTCTTTGGTTTCTTGGATCACCTTGTTGTAGAATACAGAAACTGAACTTCTCTGTGAAGAAGAATTACATAATAGAATTCCTACCACTTTCACATAACTTGCTTCTCTGAGTAAAGGCAATTCAAATGACTGGGGTCAGGAAATGTGATTCATTGACTATTTCTTCCTGGGTAGAACATTAAAAGTATTTACTACTGCTTTCGAGAAAAAGAAATTACCTTTGAACCTAATAATAAAGCTCCCAGTACAGGCAGGACATCATTGTATCTCACTTGAACCCCTCATCCCCCAATACATACTTTATAAGTCCCATCCCTTAGCCTTGGAGCTATGAGCCTATGATTCATTCTACTTACTGCATAGGAAATATTTTCCTCTACCCATTGTTTAAAGCCAAACTCCAATACCACTTCTATGAAGCCTTTCTTAATCCCATTTGCCAGTTAGACCTTTTCTTTCTCAAGCTTCCATCATACTTTATCTATACTACTCAAGTATTTATCCCTTTTCTATGTGTGTGATTGTTTTTTTCCTTTTATATTGTTGTACTCCTTATGTTTTGTTTTGTTTTTTCCCTCATGTTATCCAGGGCCCTTCCCAGGTGTTTTGATCTATATCTTTCCAGATGGTTTCAGAAGAGAGAATAAGGGTGATGAAGGTTCTCTCTCACATATTATCTTGCAAGTCATGGAATCACCTTCCTGATGTCTTGGTCCTCTTTGAGAACAACAGACAAACAATAACTCCTTGTATATATTGTCTTCTTGGTTCTACTTACTTTTATTTTGCATCAGTTCATATAAGTTTTTTCATCCTTTTCTGCATTCTTCACATTTATCATTTCTTATAGCACAATGATATTCCATTACATTTATGTACCACAATTTGTTTAGCCATTCCTCAATAAAAGGCATCTTTGTTTCTAATTCTTTGCTTTCACAAAACTGCTGTTTATGGTTACTTATATGTGTGTATATGTCTTGTCTAAACTTTATATCTTCTCACTTCCTAATATTGTCCTATACATAGAACTAAATTGAATCGAAAGGATTCAAATATCTCATCTACAAGCTATTAACAAATGATATCATGCCCAGAGAAAGATATCTTTTTGTAAACTCACAGAAACCAAAAAGTAATTCTAAAAATCTCATTCAAATGAGTGTTACTAGATCAAAATACCATGGACTTTTTTTTCACTCTTCCTGTTCCCACCAACCCAATCAGATTAGTACCTATGAAAGACACTCTGTTCCAATAAGGAAGGGGAAAGAAAACTTGAATTTTAGGGGAAATCATCAGATAGAGGCCAAATTTTTCTATATTAAAGCCCAAGTATAACCTATTGTATTTTTTACAGCATGAGAAGTTTGCATATGAAATATATAATCAGGAGAGGCTACTATAAAGGAATGAGGTGATTTGCATGTGTCTGGAGTAGGGATCAAGATTGATGGAATGGCAAGGTAATTTGAGAGAGAGAGATGGGAGATGGAAAGGAAACAAGGCATATGTGTGTAGGGGTGTTGTGTGTGTGTGTGTCGTGTGTGTGTTGTATGTGTGTTGTGTGTGTGTGTGCTCATGCTTGCATGGAGGAGGGAGTAAAGAGAGGCAGGATTGAAAAGTTCATGAAAAGAACAAAAAGTAGGATAGAGGATGTACTGAATGTACCTGCGAGCTGAACCTCTGTAATCAAATCCTGATTCTTATTAGCTGTTTGCTGCTGAGCTTTGCTCTTTGTGGCTCAATTTTCTCATTTGTAAAATGGGAACATATTGTCTCCATTACACAGCATACAAAGTGAATGTGAGGAAAGTGTTTTGTAAATCTTAAAGCATTAAATAATTGTGACACTAATATTATTGTTGTTATTAACAACAAACCAGAAAACCTCTACTTTATAAAGAGGGTATTTAATGTAATAAAGTTCTCCTTAAGTCTAGGTACTACGGAAATTCCACAACTTTCAAACAAACCTTAAGGTTCATTTTCTCGGGCCTCTCATATAGCCTTTGCTCCTGAAGTAGTTATTTCTCTTTTTGTTTTCATCTGGATCATGTTTAAAAAAAAAAAAAAAAAGATAGTGTTCTATTCTTTTCCCATTCCTCAATCTAGAATCCCTAAAAAGCCTGGAAAAGGCTTTGATTCTTTTTATTAGCTGTGGGCAAGTCACCACAGGATAAAGGTAAAACTCTATCTGGCTCTGAATGAATTTTGATTCTCCAAAAGGATCAGGGAATTTCATTAATGATAGGGTTATTATTCTAAGAGTGATAAGGAACTGTGCTCAAAGGGCTATCAAATCGTGCTTACCCTTTGATCCAGCAATGTCTCTACTGTGCTATATCTCGGAGATCATAAAAAAGGGAAAAGGACCCACATGTGCAAAAATATTTGTGGCAGCCCTTATTGTAGTGGCAAGGAATTGTAAACTGAGTGGATACCCATCAGTTGGAGAATGGCTGAAGAAGTGATGGAATATGAATATTATGGAATATTTATTGCTCTATAAGAAACAATCAACAGAATGATTTCAGAGAGGCCTGGAGAGACTTAAATTGATGTTAAGTGAAGTGAGTAGAACCAAGAGAACATTGTATACAATTACAACTAGATTATACAATGATCAATTCTGATAGATGTAGCTTTTTTCAACAGAGAGGTGATTCAGGATAATTTCAGTGGTCTTGTGGTGGAGAAAACCATATGTAGCCAGAGAGAGTATTGTGGGGACTGATTGTGGATTGCAACATAGAATTTTCACTTTTTTTGTTGCTATTTGCTAGCATTTTGTTTCCTTTCTCATTTTTTTCCTTTTTTGATTTTATTTTTCTTGTGCAGTATGATAGTTGTATCAATATGTATAGAGGAAATGCACATGTTTAACATATATTGGATTATTAAACTTCTGGAGGGGGAAGGGAGGGAGAAAAAATTTGGAACAAAGTTTTGCAAGAGTGAATATTGAAAACTTTCTATGTATATGTTTTAAAAATAAAAAGCTTTATAAATAAATAAATAAATAAATACAATTTTTGAAAAAATTGATGATAGCTCTGCAAACTTAGAGTTGCCAGGATCATTGAGAAGATTAGTGAATTGTGCATAATTATAGATCCAATGGATGTTAAAGTCAGAATTTTAACCCCAAAACAAAAAGATACCTTCATATCCAGATCTCCTCAATTGTTGTAAGTGTGCCCTTTGAAATGATGTTTTTTTGCAAATCTAATTCATTTAATGTTATTTAAAGCAACAATAATGATTATAGTAATAGTCATTATTATTAATACTAAAAGAAATCAGGATGTGAAGTAATTAATCACTGTGCCATCATGACAGCCCAATCTAGGTCTTTGAACTTTATCTTCCTCTAAATCTAGATTTTCAGCTTCCTCTTTTTTTTTCTTTTGTTTTAGATGACATATAGCTATTCACTTCAGGAAAAAAATCAAAACACTTCCCTGATCACTTCAGGAAAATAAAAGCATAGTTAAATATAGCAGTAAAACTATTTACAATCTCCCATGGTCATGGTGGAGGAACAGAAAATCTTAAGAATCATAAAATTTCATTTTGCTATGACAGATTTCACATTATGCAACTTCTGTTCAATTTATATAAATAAATGTTTATCAAATGCCTAGGTGCCAGGCACTGTATTGGGTACTGGAGAGCTTTTTTTTTTTTTTTTTTTTTTTTTTTTAATGAAACTGGAAAATGGCATATAAGCTCCATTTTAGTATATCAAAGGTCATTTTAAATGTGCCATATAGGCTTACTTAAAGAAATCTTATTATGATTCATTTTGTTTGGTTTTCTGATTAGTTTTGGCTTATGGAATTTTCTTAAAATATTAATATTAATTATTAGGAATTAGGAATTATTAACCTAGGAATAATAACTACCCATCCCATGAAAATGCAGCTGCTAAAGAGGTCTGTGAATTTTTCATCAGAAGAAGGTGTTTTCCATGATACTCAAAATAGTCCATTTTGTATTAGTTCCTATATGTCATTCTTTTTTCCTATGTTCATATCTTGAGTCTCTTAAGACACTTTGAAACATAGTAGGTCCTTGCTGATTCACTTTTTAGAGATAAGGAAATAGGTGCTCAGAGAAATGATCTGTCCAAGATCATTTAATGTAATAGCCCAAGGGTAAAGTCTCTTTTCCAATACACTATGGTTTTTTTTTTGTTGTTGTTGTTGTTTTTTTTGGGGGGGAGGAGGGAGGCCAGAAAGAGATGGAAGGGAAGAGAATAAGTATTTATATGGTATCTACTATGTATCAAAAACTATAATACTTTAAACTACGACAGAAAAAGATGGTACAAAGGAGAATGTCTCCAATGTCCTTATCTGGCAAGAGCAAAACTCTAATGATGTAGTTCCAGGTTAGGAAACCTCTTCTCCAATAAAGTATATCTCTTTTCTACAATTCTTATTCCCTGGCATCATAAAAATACTATCATCAAACCTCATTTCCAAGAGAATTCATTAGCAACATTAAGATTCAGTATGATGAATAAATTTTCCCACATTCTTCCTCAGGCAGTAAACTTCTGAAAAGTGGGCATTCATCATTTCTTAAAGACTTCCAGTAGGGGAAATCCACTTAGGTCCCAAGATATACTGTTCCATTTGGGGAAGGTTCTAATTGTTAGGAAGTGTTTCCTTACTTCAAACCTATGCGTGTTTCTCTTCAACTTCCATCCTCAAGTTCTGTGCTCTAGAGCACAGGGTCTAGGAGTCCAAGTCTTATTTTTCTATACAACAGCCCTTCAGAAAAAAAAAAAAAAAGCAGTTATTGAAAAAAGAAATAGAACAAAAGTAAAAAAGCCTTAGAAAAAAACAAAGTCAGTGAAAATATTATGTTTTCATATTTATTCAGAGTCTATAAGTTCTTTAGATATGGATAACATTTTTTATCATGAGTCCTTTGAAATTGTTTTGGATCATTGTATTTTGAGAAGAGCCAAATCATTCATAGTTGATCATCACACATTGTTGTTATTTACAGTATACAATGTTTGCTTGTTTGCTTTTTCTGCTTCTGCTCATTCCATTTTGTATCAGTTCATACAAGTCGTCAGATTTTTCTGAAATCTGACTTCTCATCATTTCTTATCGCACAATAGCATTCTGTTAACATTCCTTTATCACTACTTGTTCAGCCATTCCTCAACTGACAGACATCCCCTCAATATCTAATCTTTTGCCACCACAAATAAAACTGGGATAAATATTTTTTGTACATGTAAGTATTTTCCCTTTTTTATGCTTTCTTTAGGATACAAACCTAGTCGTCATTTAATCAGTTTTGAATCCTTCTAACTATATCTTTATGTTGGCTACATCTTTCTGACATCCATAAAGCATTCTTTCTATTAATCTAATCTAAAATGCTTAAGAAACTTTGGAAAAATTAACCTTATTGGCTTAGTTTTTGTAGATTCTACTGATTTTCCTTTTGAAAAATTCAACTTTTGCTTTTCTTCAGGCCTAGTGTATATTAACTAATCATTTCTCTTCCACCTTTCTCAAACCAAAGATCATTCTCTTTCTAGGGAAAACAAAAGAGTTAGGAAATTCACTCTTCTTGCCATCTCCACAATCATTATTCCCATGAAAAAGCTTTATCCCTTATTTGATTTCCCAGCTGCCAAGTAGCTTTTTAGAAAGCCCTTTTGTCTTCTCAAGCATCTATCACCAGCTTCAAAGACCTCAGACCTCAAGACATGGAGATGTCTTAAAAAAAAAAAAAAAAAAAAAAAGAATAAACAGTTTTCAGAGACTAGTTAACCATGCAACCACACAGAAACTTCTAACACTTTGGTGGCTTTTTACTACAGGAAATCATTTTTCTGGAGTTGCTAGCAATACCTTAGAAGATTGAAAAAACTTTGATTTCTTATTCTAGAAGCAGTCAGGTACTGGGAAAGGTTGAACCCCTTATTGCCTTATTATTAAATGAAAAACATTCTGGGTCAGAGTGAGAAAATAGCTGTGTGGTGTCTATTTTGGGGGAAAGGGAGAGAGCCAATGATTTGTTTTCTCATTTCCCATGAAAAAACTCCCTCAACCAATATAGATCTGCAATTTATATTCCAAGAGAATCACCTGGAGGCACTCAGAGTCTAAGGGATTTACCTTTATTTTAAAGCCTAAACTCTGGTCTTTCTGACACTGAATCTTACCCACTAGCATTGTCAAAGCTTTTCGTGAGATTTAGCCTCTTAAAATTGAAGATAATAATGATTGTTTTACTACTTACTTTACTGAGTTATTGAGGATATTAAATGAGATAAATATGCAAAGTGCTATATAATGGGGAACTTATTTGTTTGTTTCTTTAAAAGAACTAGATAAGAGAAATCCTTCAAGAAGGGGTGTTGGCCTTGTTTACCAATAGGAGAAGCTAATGAACCAAACCTTGGGGATCAAAGGTGGGGAAAAAAAAAAAAAGGAGTCACAGGAAATCAACCAGGGCAGAGAACAACAAACCCCTCCCCATGTTATCACTACAATATTGTCGGAGAAAGCACTGGTGATTAGAGGCACTGTGGATTGCTGCCAAAAGCCCTGGACTTGGACTTACCTCGAAGATCTTCCACATAACTCATAAATTTTCTCAGGCAAGATATTTCACATCTCTAAGAGAGATTATTAAATTATAAATTATAATTATAATCAATCATAAAAATTATAATTTTATATAATATATAATTTTATAAAAAATAATACAAATTATAATAAATTATTAAATTCAGAAGGTTGAATTGGTTGACCTCTGAGGTACCTTTCAGATCTCATGATTATGGAATTACTCATTACTCTTCAGTTGCAGAGATAGGATGGTTAAATGAATAAACCAAGATCACTCAGTGAGTCATTTGTCATTCTGCAGACCCTAAGATAATTGTTCAGGTCATTGCACTCTCAGTTCACCTGAAGCTAACTCCTTCTAAATTGTTTTTAACTGAATAAAGTATGATTAACCATCAACTAAAGGAAATGATATCTCTGAACGTAGGCATTTTTCCAAGAAATACCTGTTTAGTACAAAACCGAAGCCACATCATCAGAGCATCATTAAATTAGGTCTGGAACGGATCTTGGAAATTATTTGTTCTAACTTCATTTTACAGATTAGGAAACTGAGTCGCAGAGATTTGAGTACAACTATACAGATAGTAATGGAATTGACTGCAGGTTTTCTAATATTAAACCTATGAAAGATTCTGGATTAAACAAAGGTTTGCTTTATTATTCCTAACTGTTTTCATGGCTAATTGATTTGATTCCAAGCCTTAGCCTGTTTCCTAAACTTGAAGCTGCATTTCTGATTGCCTACTGAGCATTACCATTTCTTTGGACTACCGGCACACTCAAACTCAGTAATCAGTAAATCAATAAGCATTAAACTCTTAATGGGTTCTAGGCATTCTGTTAGGCCTTGGACATATAAAGACAAAAGCAAAACAGTTCATGCTTTAAAGAAATTCATATTTCAACTTTCTAATGATAACAATAACTGATGACATAAAATAAAGCTTCTAAAGTGCTTTACAAACATTAATCTAATTTGATCTTCACAACTATTGCTATAATTTTTCCTGTTTTAAAGACAAAGAAACAGGTTCAGTGAAGATATATACACATAGAAAATGTGTATATATTTGTGTATATATACACAACATGCAAATATGTGTGTATATGGATCTGTGTATATTTAAGGTAGCTAGGTAATTCCGAGGATTGAGCACCCAGGCTTGAATCAGAAAGACATATGCCTGAGTTCAAATCCAGCCTCCCACACTGAATAGCTGTTCCACCATAGGCAAATTACCTAGTCCTAGTTTCCTTATCTGTAAAATGCGCTGGAGAAAAAAAATTTGCAAATCCCTTTGGTATCTTTGCCAAAAAAAAAAAAAATAATAATAATCCTAAATAAAAATCCACAAAGAGTCAAATACAACTGAAAACAATTTAACAACACACACACGTGTGTGTGTGTGTGTGTGTGTGTGTGTATGTTATCTATATATCTAGATTTGTATGGAATACATTTAGATAGATCCCTTCTCACATGGGTCAGGGCTAGGGACTGGACTTGTGATTTCATTGATATAGGGAACATAAAGAAACTTATTGCCTTATTATTAAATGAAAAACATTCTGGTCAGAGTGAGAAAATAGCTGTGTGATGTCTATTTTGGGGGAAAGGGAGAGAGTCAATGATTTGTTTTCTCATTTCCCATGAAAAAACTCCCTCAACCAATATAGATCCACTAAGATGCTCTTTCTAGCTTCTCTGCAATTTCTTGTCTTAGAAAGTCATCTAAAGCACTGGAGGTGGAGGTTGAAGGTTAAGTGATTTGTTCAGGGATATATAATTATTATGTGTCAAAGAGGAGTTTCAAGCCCAAGCCTCTTCCAGTTTGCAAGAACTAAATAATCATCATCATAATCCCCCTCCCTCCCCCTCTCATTCCCCCCTTCCCCCTCCCCCCTTCCCCTCCTCCTCCCTCTTGTGCTCTCTCTCTCTCTCTCTCTCTCTCTCTCTCTCTCTCTCTCTCTCTCTCTCTCTCTCTCTCTCTCTCTCTCTCTCTCTCTCTCTTCCTCTTTCTCTCTGTCTGTGCCTCTCCTCCCTCTCTCTTTCTCTCCCTGTTTCCATTCTCTTTCTATCTTTCTGCCCTTATATTTATATATACAAATATACACACACAAAATAAATACAAGGCAATTTGGATGAGGAACAGCTTGGGAGATAAGGAAAGACTTTATGTAGAAGGTACCATTTAAACAGATTTTTAAATGTCACATTATGTCATCACCCTGGAAGGACTATTCCAATAAAACACATGTGGCCACTCTTACCTAGCCAAAATACCTTCCATCCTGGGTCTGACAACTGTGTGTCTGTTATCTTCCAAATTAGCTAAGGCTAGGGATATTAATCATCAAAGTTTTGATCATGAAGTAATGATTTGGGTTTTTGGGTTTTTTTGTGAGAAACATAATCTTATGAAGTCAGACTCCTTCAAGTACAGAGGAACTGTGATCTGCAGTAGTAGAGGGATTATAAGAACATGGTGAAATTATAGCTCCTTGGTATCAGCCCAGATCCTTAGGAAGGAAGAATAAAAAGAACTAGATCTGTAGTTAGAAGAACTGGCTTTGAATTCTGCTTCTCTTATTTGCTACCTGTGAAATATTGGTTGAACAAATAATTTTTCTCTGGAGCTATGTCTTTTTCTATAAATTGAGAGGTTTGGATTAGATGACCTCTAAAGTTTCTTCTCTAAATATACTGTCCTATAATAAACAGTTTAAATCTTGAATGTGTTTTTCCACCTTTCCTATATTAGGTGAAATTCACTTTTATGCCTACATATCTCCTAGTCACATGGCCAAGAATTACCATTGAAAACATACTTTACAAGACTTAATCTACTGCAACCATCGTAATTATTATTATTCATAAAATTTTATGAACATATATACATTATAACCTATCGTTACTTTTGGCAAATATCACTATTTGAGAAGTAGGATGTTTTCTGACTGATATAGTTTTGGGGTCCTTTTGCTATTATTATTATGGCAATTAAATTACTTTGGTTAAAGTTTGTAGGGAAAAAAAGACAATTACTCTTCAAAACATTATTCCCAACTTTGAAAGTTTTCATTAAACTTGATATTTCTGAGTTTTATTTGAGTGTATATGTGTGTATATATGTATATGTATGTTTTTAAGACCACATTTCTCCATATCTCCCAGGTTGGGAGATCCCTAATATTAATCAACTCAGGAATTTTGCCTTGCTTTGTTTTCACTCTGGACAGGTTTATTTCTCCTTAGGTAATCTAGTGATTGCTACATCTGTATTATACTTGCACTGCATTGATCTTCAACTTAGTGCAGACATCTAATCTACATAGCCCACTATAGGTCAAAACCCCCAAGCTCAAGACATCTTCCAATCTCAGCCTCCCCCAAACTGGCATGACAAGTATGTGCCACCATATCTGACTCAAACTATAAATTTCTGGAGAAAATGAATGGATGTACTTTTTAAAAATATAGGTATTTTGAGGAATAAATAACTTTTAAGATATCTTTTCATTCTTGCAACTAAAATTCACAATTCTTTCATGGCCCGAGGCTTTTGACACCAGTTTTATAGATGTAGTTCAGAGATATAAAGATATCCTGAAATCTCACTATAGTACAACACAAAATTTAGCATAAGACAATTGTATCTTAGACAAAAATAAACTATTTATACTGTCATAAATGGATTGGTTCAAGTCATGGAATCCAAGGATAGTATCATAGAGAGTCTAGTATAGGTGACTATATAGGTACCTGCTTTATAATATATGTTAAATTGTAATCTAGCTTTGCCATTCTTTAATAATTAGTGGCATATCTTTTTGTAGCAAGGAACTGGAAACTGAGTGGATGCCCATGAGTTGGAGAATGGCTGAATAAATTATGATATATGAATATAATGTAATATTATTGTTCTACAAGAAATGATCAGCAGGATGATTTCTGAAAGAAGAGACTTACATGAATTGATGCTGAATGAAATGAGCAGAACCAAGAGAATACTGTACACAGCAGCAACAAGATCATGTAATGATCAACTCTGATGGATGTGGTTCTTGTCAACAATGAGTTGATTCAGGCCAGTTCCGATTCTTATGATTGAGAGATCCATTTGCACCCAGAGAGGGGACTGAATGTGGATCACAACATGGTATTTTCACCTTTTTGTGTTATATGCTTGCTTTTTATTTTTCTTTCTCATTTTTTCCTTCCTTATCTTCTAAGTTTCTGTTCCCAGGAGAAGGGAACAGAAAACTCAGATGCATGATACATTAACAGGTAAAAGAGTAATGTGAAAAAGTTCTTGCAACCCTCTTACCACTACTTCAACTCTAATGACTTCCATGTTTATTCTAAATTGTTCTGATAATCAAGTATTGAAAATCACAGCTCATATCTAATACTTTTTTTATTCCTAAAAAAATTTGTAGGAAGTTTAATAATATCTTTTGCTTTTCACAACACATTCATTTCCCAGTATTATCTTTTCTATTGAACCTTCCTTCATTATTATGAGGTAAATAAATCCAACAATCAAAACAACAACATGTAACAACATATGCCAAATCCCATCTCATAAACTATGTCTCAATTTACTCATCTGTAATATGAAGAGCACCTACCTCTCAGAGTTGTTGTGAGGATCAAATGAGATAATATTTGTTTTGTTTGTTTATTTTCTAATTTTTATGTTCCCCAGTTACATGTAAAAACACTTTTTTTTTTGGCTATACATGTACATTCATTTTTTTATATATTTCCTTGTTAACCATGTTGGGAGAGAAAATCAGAACAAAAATGAGAGAAAAAAAAAACAGAAGAAAAAAGTGAATATTGGATATGATGATTTATATTCAGTCTCCATATTTATCTTTCTGGATATAGATGGTGTTTTCCAAAACCTCTGAGAAGAACCAAATCTTTCATAGTTGATTGTAAAGGGCTGAAACTTTTGAGTCAATGTACTGAGGTCGGACAACTGAGTACTTGAGGCTAATTACTGATTGGACAATACTCTATTAGAATATGCTTGGAAAATGGCCCTTCCCACTATTCTGTGCTGGCCCAATCGTTTGGTGTATACAGAGAATTGTAGGAGGGACTAGGGGGTAGAGTGAGACTAGCCAAGGTCACTTCTGGGCAGGAGAGAAGAGGAGAGGTCAAGGAGCTTCTACATATCTATTCCCTTCACTTCTACCACTAAAGACCAAGAATAAAGACCAAGGACTTTTGTTTATCCTGACTCCAACTGATTCTAAGGTATCCAGGGTGCTGACGCAGTCACCACATTTGGTGCCCAACATGTGGACTAAGGACCCTAATTTCATTGAAGACGTCCCCAGTGACCAGGAAATAGGGTGAGTATTTTAATAGATAAACAGGAAACTTACTTTGTTAAGGGCTAACCTTTTCTAGCTGAAATGGAGCAAATATTAGAAAAAGATTCTCTCCTATCCCCAGCCCCAACCCCACTCTCACCCCAAGGGGGCACTATAGAAAGCATACTTAAGTTCATCAAGGAACAAGGCTTAATTTTAACGTGGTCGCAGATCACTAGACTCTTGGGCACATTAGAACACATGTTCCCTTGGTTCTTAAAGGAAGAAAATATAGAGCCAGATAATTGGAAACTAGTAGGAGATCAACTATGTGAATACTACAATGATAAAGGTCCTGGTTCAATTTCCAAGGAAACATCCTATATATACAATATAATACAATTGGCTTTAAGGAATCTTGCAATTTATAGAAAAAAGAAAAATTTTAAGAACAGCCAGATGAGGAAGTATGAGGAAAAAGAGGAAGATAATGAACAGAGTAATAGCTAGAGGGCATGTGGAGTTAAGTGAGGATGAAGGGCGAGGTAAAGGGCGTGGTGATTCTCACTCTGACCAGGCAGCTTCAAATCAGCCTAAATCGGAACTGGTTCTTGACATGCCCCCATCAATTTCATCTTCCGGGATGGAGGGAGGAAGAGTAGTGGGAGGGGCAGCACCTCCCCCCCAGCAATCACAGTCTGCGATGACTAGATTGCAAAAGGCACTACTTAAAGCCACAGAAGAAGGACAGGATTTAGCTGATTTGAAAATCATAATGTATCCTGTGATTCAACAGTTTAACTCTTCAGATCAAGAAAGTAGAAGATACACTCCTTTTGATATAGAAATCCTCAAAGACCTGAAAAAGGCATGTACTCTTTATGGGGCTACATCAGCTTATGTTAAGATGCATTACAGAATTTGGCTTATGAAGTCTTAACCCCTAGGCACTGGAAATCTATAGCAAGGACATGCTTAGAACCTGGACAAAATTTTCTATGGCTTTCTGAATATAGTGAACTCTGTAGGATACAAGCCCAACAAAATCGTCATAGTGGAATTAATCCTCCAATCACCTATGACC
This sequence comes from Sminthopsis crassicaudata, assembly GCF_048593235.1. Lineage (NCBI taxonomy): Eukaryota > Metazoa > Chordata > Mammalia > Dasyuromorphia > Dasyuridae > Sminthopsis > Sminthopsis crassicaudata. The sequence goes on along the minus strand of NC_133617.1, from coordinate 348,999,679 downwards.
AACTAACAGGTACAGGTTCTTATGCAGACATTTCAGTACAGATTAATTACCCCATAGCAGCATATGAGCAAATTACTGCTGCTGCTATCAAAGCATGGGCTTTTCTCCCTGGTAAAAATGAAAAGGGAGAGTGAGGCCTTCACAAAAATTGCACAAGGGTCAAATGAACCCTTTGCTGATGTTGTGGGACATTTGCAGATAGCTGTCATACGAACCAATGGTGAAAATGCAGTAACAGACAGTATGATAAGGCAACTTGCTAAAGAAAATGCTAATGAAGTTTGTAGAAGAATTATACTAGGACTACACAAAATGTAGAGGAGATCATAAGATGGCACAGTGGGCACAAATGCCTTTTATAGCCAGGCTATGATGCAGACTTCCCAAGATCCAAACATGGGAAGACAGGATCCCTTTTGGCAAGGGACTTCCAGAGAGACTCATCAATGCTTTCAATGTGGTAAAGTAGGGCATCTGAAAGTTCAATGTTGGCATAGAGACAGAGTGAGTAAACAGAGTGGGAAAACAAGACCCAATATCCCATGTCCAAAATGCAACAGAGGCTTCCATTGGGCATCAGAATGTTGACTGATTCAGGGAAACATGATGAGGGGCCCAGCCCCAGGGCCCAAGGCAAAAATACTTGGGGCATGATGGTAGTCAATGCTACTCCCAGAGAGTGCCTAGAAGTTCAATACCCAGACATAAAAATCAGCCAGGAAGCCATCTGATGGGAGAAAGGGATTACAATTGGGGAGAATAGAGTTGTATGCAGCTGGGACAATTGAGATAACCCCTAGAGAGGTGAAATCTGTTCTTCTCCAGCCTATGGATCCCTTGTCTCCAGGCACAGTAGGCTTGACCATTTCACCTCCTGAGTGTACTTACAAAACAGTGTCCATCCATACACTGATATGGGAAACTGGGGAATGTGTAGATAATATCCCAGGCACTAATACAGGTAGATAATATGTGACTTATCAACCAGGAAAAGTAGTAGCATCAGGTTTATTGATACAGACTCCTTTTTTTTTTCTTTTTTTTTAATTTTATAATTATAGATTTTTTTTGACAGTATATATGCATGAGTAATTTTTTTTATAACATTATCCCTTGTATTCATTTTTCCAAATTTTCCCCTCCCTCCCTCTACTCCCTCCCCTAGATGACAAGCAATCCCATACATTTTACATATGTTACAGTATAACCTAGATACAATATATGTGTGTAAATCCAATTTTCTTGTTGCACATTAAGTATTAGATTCCAAAGGTATAAGTAACCTGGGTAGATAGACAGTAGTGCTAACAATTTACATTCACTTCCCAGTGTTCCTTCTCTGGATGTAGATGTTTCTGTCCATTATTGTTGATACAGACTCCTAATAAGCAATTTGGTGATAGTCTACCAGATTCTGACTCTAAGCAACAAAATCCAGGAATATACTGGACAGCAACTATGACAACTGACCGACTTATGCTCACTATCTATATAAATGGCATACCATTAAAAGGATTGGTAAACACTGGTGCAGATCCCACAGTCATTAGAGGTGCCAACTGGCCTGGTCACTGGCCAAAGATTAAGGCAGACATCTACATGGCTGGTGTAGGAGGAACAATAGCAGCTGAAGTTAGTGCTACCCTTTTGAGATAAATATTTGAAAGTGAAATAGGAGATTTACTCCTTTTATAGTTGAAAAAAATACCCATCAATCTGTGGGGAAGAGACATTTTACGACAATTAAGATTAAAAATGAATATTTTGGTTTTTTAGGCAGGGCTGCTATTAAAGACCTGCCAACACTTTTACCTGTTCCTATCCAATGGAAAACTGATACAACAGTGTGGATAGAGATAAAATTCAGGCCTTATTAGATATAGTACAGGAGCAACTTGACCAAGGACAATTACAATCTTCTCTAAGTCCTTGGAATTCCCCAGTATTTGTTGTAAAAAAGAAATCTGGAAAATGGAGGATGTTGATTGATTTAAGAAAGGTAAATGAACAGATGGAAACTATGAGAACTCTTCAACCTGGACTTCCATCTCCTATTCAATTGCCTAGAGAATGGCCTCTGTGGATTATAGACATTAAGGATTGTTTCTGTTCTATCCCTCTAGATAAGGAGGATTTGAAAAGATTTGCCTTTTCAATGCCCAGCGTTAACTTAGCTGAGCCTTATAAAAGATATGAATGGACAGTTTTGCCACAGGGAATGAAAAACAGCCCTACTATGTGTCAAATGTATGTTGCTGCTGCTCTTACTCCAGTATGAAAAGCATTTCCAAAAGTAATGTTATTACATTACATGGATGATATATTGGGATGTGCACCTGAGGAACAAATGTTAGAAGCATGTCTACAAAAGATCATGGAAACACTAAGGAGCTGCAAATTGCACATAGCTCCAGAAAAAATTCATAGACATGCTCCTTTTCAATATTTAGGATATGAAGTATACCCTAAGGTGCTTATAATACAAAAACTTTCCTTAAGAACAGAGAAGCTAAACACCTTAAATGACTTTCAGAAATTGATAGGAGATATCCAATGGATGCATCCAGTGTTAGGCTTGACTACCTGTCAATTGCAACCATTATGTGACATTTTAAGGGGAGACAGTGTTTTAAACTCACCATGTCAGCTTACAAAAGAAGCTCAAGAGGTTTTGAGAGAAGTTGAACTGGCTTTATCCAAGGTGGTTGAAAAAAGTCACTCAAAAAACCCTTGGAAATATCAGTTTTTGCAACACAAGGCACCTACAACAGTCCTTTATCAAAGAGACAGTGTGATAGAATGGGTGAACCTCCCAGCACAACCAGAACAAAGCCTTATTCCTTACCCAGTGCTTGTGGCTAGAATTTTATTAAAGGCCATTAAACGAGCAGTACAATTATCTGGGATAAAACCTGACAAGATATACACCTTTTATACTAAGGCACAAGTTAATGTGTGCTGTGAAACCATCCCAGAGTAGCAAATTTTATTAGCCATGGCTCCAAATTTTACACACCGGTCTCCATTAAAGACAACCAGACTGTTACATAATCGGCTATGATTTCTTGAAGAAAAGGTTTCTAAAGTTCCTCTTAAAGGACCAGCTATCTTTACAGATGCATCCAAACATAATATTTGAGCTGTATACTCTTGTGACTTAACTATAAAGAGAGTAATCAGAACTCCTTTTCAGTCCACTCAGCAGAATGAATTGTATGCAATCATTCTAGCTCTTGCTTATTATCTGGGAGACATAAATATAATATCTGATTCAGCCTACTCAGTAGGTGTGGTACAAAGAATTGCCACAGCCCAAATAAAATTTGTAGCCTCCAATATATATCAGCTCTTTAAGGAACTTCAAGTACGAGTGAGAAAGCATCCAGGTAAGATTTATATTTTGCATGTCCACTCCCATAGTGGACTTCCAGGTCCTATTTTTGATGGTAATTCAAAGACAGATAGCCTTCTAACTATGTTGGCCAATAGTTCTTTATTTCAAGAAGCACAAGAATCTCGTTCTAAATATCATCAGGCTGCCTGAGCTTTATGTTTACAATTTGGAATAACAAGAGAAGAAACTAGAAGCATAGTAAAAGCCTGTACAGTTTTTCTTCCTTTCCCTGCTCCTACACTCCATCCAGGGAAGAACCCTTATGGTTTGAGACCTAATGAAATTTGGCAAATGGATGTGACCCATTATAAATCTTTTGGTTGTCTGTCTTTTATCCATGTTTTTGTAGACACTTTTTCAGGATTCACCTTTGCAATACCAGCAGCAAAAGAGACAGCCCAAGTGGTCACTGAATTCCTTTATACAAACATTTGCAATTATGGGTATGCCACAAGCAATAAAAACAGACAATGGACCTGCATATATGTCTAAACATTTTGCATACTTTTGTGCATAGTATAAGATTTTACACACCACTGGCATACCTTTTAAACCTCAAGGACAGGCAATAGTAGAGAGGAGAAACAGAGACATTAAAAAGATGCTCCTCCAAAAACAAAATAAAGGGGGAGCCACAGGTAACCCTAGAAAACTTCTAAATCTAGCTCTTTATATTATTAACTTCTTGATTTTTTACAAAGATGCACTGGCTCCGGGCAGACAGGTTTTATAACCCACTGGAAGGATGGTGTCCAGTGCAAGCAGTTCCACTATCTTTAGATAATCCCCAGGTGATGTGGAGAGACCCAGAAAATGGTGAATGGAAGGGACCAGATAGATTAACTGCTGGGGGAGAGGGTTTGCTTGCATCTCTACAGATGAAGAAGGAATCAGATGGGTGCCAATGAGCCATATTCACCTTGTCCATCAGAGAGAGATGGAGCAGACCCTTGAAATGAAGGAGAAGACCCAAGAAACACCAGGTGGTTCCATTGCTGACTGTGCCCACCACTGAAAGAGCCTGGCAGTTATGGCATTTGACTAATGGATATCAAAAATTGTTGGACTTCAAAATCCTCAGGAATCATTGGAATCTCTGAGATATGATAAGATTGTTGTAGGACTTCAAAACCCTCAGGAATCATTAGATTCTCTGAGACATCATAAGACTATTGTAGGACTTGAAAATCTGCAGGAATCTTTGGATTCCCTAACACATAAAAAGACTGTTGCAGGACTTCAAAAACTTGTGGGGATCATTGGATTCCCTGACACGTGAAGCAATGGACAATAGATTGGTTTTGGACTATCTCTTGGCTGCTGAAGAAGGCATATGTGTGACTATTGTTTACATACCCTCCTTCTAGGACTTTTACAAGACCTTATATTGTTTGTTATATCACTATTACATGTACAATTCATGTTTATTACACCACATTGAGCATGCACTGGCTGTGGAGAGAGTCATCACTAATAGCCTATGCATTATTGCTATGTGCTTGTGTAATACCTCCCATGCTGATGGGTTTGTGCATACCTATCTCCAATAAGACCCTTCAGCCCAGAAACCCACTAGCAACCCCCACTTCCCTTTGGTGCTTTTCTGCTGCCTTCCTGAGATATCGGGGGGGGGGGGGAGTGATTACCGCCTTCTCAGTATTTTCACCTCCTTTCTTGAGAAGTCAGCGAGGGGGTGATCACCTCCTTTTTGGGGTTCTCACCTCCCTGAGAAATCAAGGATGGTGTGATCACCTGTGTTCTAAAACAAAAGAAAGTGGGAGATGTAAAGGGCTGAAACTCTTGAGTTAATGTACTGAGGTCAGATAACCGAACACTTATGGCTAATTATATAGAATTTTATATATATAATTATAATTATATAATATATATATAACATGTATATATTATATTATTATAAATAAATAAATAAATTATATATATATGTATATGTATATATATATACATATACATATACATATACATATATATATATATATATAAAATTATAAGAATAAAGACCAAAGATTTTTGCTTGTCCTGACTCTGGCTGATTCTGAGGTATACAGGGGTGCTAATGTGGTCACTACAGTTGATTATCACACAACCTTGCTGTTACTATGTATAATATATTCTTGGTTCAGCTTGTTTCACTCAGCATGAGATAATATTTGTAAAACTCTTAGCACAATGCCTATACATAATAGGTACTTAGTTCTCTCCTTTGTTCTCTCCTAGTTTTCAACCCAAGGGAAAGTAATTTATTTCATCATCTCTCCAGAACTAAGAATCCGTGAATTCCCTATTTTTAGACCATGTAGAAAGCACAAATCAAAATGCTTTATTAAGGATTTATTAAATCTTAATCAATATTTTATTAAAACTGAATAGCAAATTAATTCAAATGAAAATAAATAGGCAACAGAATCATTCTTATTGAACATCTGGGCCAGCAAGATAGGATGAGAATGATAGCTAACATTTATATATAACCTTTACTATGTGGCAGGTACTTTACAAATACTATCTCATTTGGTACTCACAATACTCCTGGAATATAGGTGAAATGACTAAACATCAATAATAATAAAAAAGTATTCCAGGAATAGAACATAGTAGCAACTACATAATAAATGTAAATGTAAAATTGACTGGAGAGTGATTATAATATATAAATATAACAAATCTAAGAAGGCAGAATAGTGTCAGACTGAAAACCAGGAAAAGGAATTTAAGCATTACTCAGTGGATAATAGTCAGCTTTTGAAGACCTTTGAGTCTAGCAGTAGCTTAGCCAGATCTTTGATAAGGAAATTTATTTTGGCAGTCTTGTGAAAGATGGATTGAGTTTGGGAGAAAGTCAGCAATAATGTAAAGAACAAAAACAGAAATAAGAAAAGAAACAGCTTTGAAAACTGTAAGAACTATGACCGATCCAATGACCATCCATGATGCTAAAACATGCTATAGTTGAAGATGATAAATTTTCAATGTTAAATGAGACATTATATATATATATATGTTTATAGCAGTTGAGAGAATTTGTTTTGTTATGAATATTTTTAAAAGAAATTTGCATTTACTTTTTTTTTTCTTTAAATGGTAAATGATGGGAAGGAGAAAAAATAGTTTGTCAATATATTTTTAAAATATAAAAGTGGAGGGGGGCAAAATGAATGTTACATGTTGTATGCCTTTTGAGATGAGGTCACTGTATTATTAGTTTTGATAAATTGTTTACTTTGGATATGAATAGACAACTTTCAGATGAAGAAATTAAAACCATTTGTAATCATAAGAGAAGGTGCTATTGATCAGAGAAATGCAAATCTGTTATCCCACTACACACCTCTTAGATTGGCTAAGATTATAGGAAAAGACAAGGACGAATGTTGGAGGGGATATGGGAAAACTGGGACACTAATACATTGTTGGTGGTACTGTGAATAGATCCAGCCATTCTGGAGAGCAATTTGGAACTATGTTCAAAAAGTTATCAAACTGTGCATACCCTTTGACCTAGCAGTGTTTCTATTGGGCTTATATCCCAAAGAGATCTTAAAGGAGGGAAAGGGACTCACATGTGCAAAATATTTGCAGCAGTCCTTTTTGTAGTGGCTAGAAACTGGAAGTTGAATGAATGCCCATCAATTGGAGAATGACTGAATAAATTGTGGCATATGAATGTTATGGAATATTATTGTTCTGTAAGAAATGACCAGCAGGATGATTTCAGAGAGGCCTGGAGAGAATTACATGAACTGAGTGAAATAAGCAGAACCAGGAGATAGATCATTGTACACAGCAACATCAATATTATACAAAGAGCAATTCTGATGGACATGACTCTTTCCAACAATGAGATGTTTGATGTCAGTTCCAATGATCCTGTGATGAAGAGAGCCATCTACACTCAGGGAGAAGACTGTGGGACTGAGTGTGGATCACAACATAACATTCTCACTCTTTTTTGTTGTTGTTCTCTTGCATTTTGTTTTCTTACTCATTTATTTTCTTTTTGTTATCTGATTTTTCTTATGCAGCAAGAGGATTGTATAAATATGCTTATTTATTGGATTTAACATATATTTTAACATGTTTAACATATACTGGATTGCCAGCCATCTAGGGGAGAGGGCAGGAGGAAGGAGGAGAAAATCTGAAACACAAGGCTATGTGAGAGTCAATGCTATCAAATTATCCATGCATATGTTTTAAAAATAAAAAGCTTTATCACAATAATAATAATAAACTATTTACTTTGTAAAACCTTTCATGGGCCTTTCATAAAGTAATAAGGATAATAGCTTACATTTCTATAGCACTTACTACAATGCTAGAAATAGTGGTAGGTGCTTTACAATTATTATTTTATTTGATCCTCACAATAACCATGTGAGGTAATTACTATTTTTATCATTTTAAAGAAGGAAATAGAAATTGAGTCACTTGCTCAATGTTACACAACTAGTAAGTGTCTGAGGCTAGATTTAGAATTTAGAACTTGACTGCAAACTGGACATTCTAGTTATTATATCACCTGGCTGTCTCTAAGAAGGAATAATCTGTAAAAAAAAATTGTAATAGAAAAAAAGTAAAGTCCATAGATAAAACTTTTCTTAAAAAAGATGAAATGCGAGTGTAGCAGGACAAGAAAGATAAGAATTGGGGAAAAATGGCTTTTAGACTTAGTAATCATGTAGTCACTTTGAGAAGGCAGTTTCTATGGTGTTAAGGGCAAAAACAAGATTAGGGGTTATTGTTAAAAGGACCAGTTGGTTTCAACTGATTAAAAAAATTTACTTTGAAATAACATTTTTTCATTCCATTTTTATTTTGTTTGCCTTGTGAATAAAACAAAGGCACTTCATCAATTGATACCTTAAAAGTATTCTTAAATTCCAGAGATAGTGGTGGTGAAGTGAAACCATACTATTTACAGAATCCTACCTAAGATTTCATTCTGATGGGGGGGGGGGAGAGATGAGATTATCTTTATGATGTAGAAGGTTCAAAGAAAAGCTTTTTGTTTAGGATTAAGAAGACCTATGTTTACAGATAAAAGAGGAGATAAAGAAGAGGGAAGCAGAAAATACATGAGAGAGAAGGAATGACTTCTGAATTTTGAAAAAGAAAGGAACTAAGTTAAAGAAAGGTAAAGTTGAGGGGTTAGCTTTAGTAAGCTTACTTTAATGACAAGAAGGAAGGAGCAAGTGGGTGATGATGCTAAGACATTTTGGAGAAGAAAAAAATAATCTATAGGAACTCATGTGACCTAAGATTTTTCATTGAAATAGTAAGGTAGCTCATCTGCTCTAAGGGTGGCAGGTAGTGGATGAAGGTGAAAGAAAAAGAAAAGAGCAGAGATTTGGAACAATGGCTGTGGGGAATGAAATAGGGAGTTAATAAGGTTAATAAATAAAGTTAATAAGTAGAAAGATCATCAAGCATGAGGACAGGTCTGGTTTAGGCAAATAGGAATTAAAGGAAAGAGAATTAGATGAGGAGCCAGACAATCGATCCCACCTCTGTTTTGGTCAAGTCAATTAATCTCTCTGACTCTGTTTCTTCATTTGTAAAATGAGGGGATTTCTAAAGCCTCTTCCACATCTAAATCCCATAAGCCTCTAATTTGTAGGCTTTAGGAGCCAGGACCTATAGTTTCATCAGTATAGAGAACTACATAGAAATTCTCTCCTGATGTCCATCAAACTTGTGGTCAAAATGGGTCAAAGAACTAGGCTGCAGTAACATAAACCCTAAGAAAGGTCATCTAATTTAAACCCCTCATTAGGGAATTGAGGGCATAGAATGAATTTTCCCAAGATTACATAAGTAGTTAGTGTCTAAACTAGAATTTCAATCTTTGGGCTCCAAAACAAGCCCTCTTTCCACTGTACTATGTTAATCTTGGCATGTTAATATTTCCCCAGATGCAAGGCAGCTCAATGTACTGGATCTAGAGTCATGAAGATCTCATTTCAAATTTGGCTTTGCACATTTATTAGCTGTGTGACTCTGGGCAACTCATTTAACTTTTGTTTGCCTCAGTTTCCTCAATTATAAAATGGGAATGTTAATAGCACCTGTTTTACAAGATAGATGTGAAAATCAAATGAGATAATGTTTGTAGGATATTTATCACAGTACTAGTACATAGGAGGTACAATGTGAATGCCAGTTATTATTATTAGTATTATTGTTATATATTTGGTCTCCTGATATTCTGTAATTCCCAATCTGTGCAAGCTCTTCCCTGGACAATTTCCTGTTATCCAATTGTTTATTTTATTTTTAGCTCCTATGCACGGAAAATGTAGAGGAAATTTCAAAATTTGAATATTGGTAGTGGTATAGTTCAACTAGGATCTAGTTGCAAGGGTATAGATTTGGGCTCAAAATAAAGAATTGCTTGCAATTAGAACTTTGTGAAAATGAAATGACCAGAGGATGAACTGACCTGCCTGGGCTGTTGGAGGAAGGAATTAATTATGAGACAGGGAGTTTATTGGAATGATCTTTGAGGTGTCTCCAAACTTCTCATTCTTGAAATCCCTGCTATCCCATTTCTGAATGTCTGCATGTCTCTCAAACCTGGACTATATGCTTTCTTCCTTTTGGCTTTATCAAATCTTAGTTTTGCTTTAAATCCCACCTCTTCTTAATCCTCCCTTAATCCTTCCCTTTAATCATCCCTTCCCTGAGAAAACAACCTTGCAGTATCTTTTTTTTTTTAAATCCTATTCCACTTCAGCCCAGATTAGATTTATTTGTGTGGAAGGCATCTCCACTACCTAACCACTTCACACTTTTGCAGGAGATATAAAGTCCAAAAATGATGTAATTTTTTACATTTGTATACCCTTCATCTGTTGCAATGTCTTGAAAATGTTTGTTTACCTGCATTATTCTATTCTGAGATATATATTGCCTTAATATCTCAAACTCATTTTAAATTTTTAAAATTTTGCTTTTTTTCATTATTTTAAATTGAGGTTTGCCTCCAGTTTTTAAGATATTTCTGATATTCTTTTTTTTTTGCACAGCATGATGAACATGGGAATATGTTTAGAAGAATTGCATATTTTTAATCTATATTCCTATATAGAATTGCTAGTTACCTTGAGGAGGGGGGAAGGGAAGAGAAGAACAATTTGTAACAACACTTTGCAAAGGTGAATGCTGAAAACTATCTTTGCATGTATTTGAAAAAAAATACTATTATTACATAAAATTAAAAATTTTAAAAAGTTATTTTCTGAAGGCTAGGCTAGAGAGTTTAATGTCAATGTCCAGTTAAATCCTAGAATGAATTATTAAAAGAAATGTTTTATGAACACTTAAAAAAAGGAGTATGGTCTACTCTGATCTGATACAGATTGATTAAAAACAAATCTTAATTTCACTTTCAATTCACTTTCCTTTCTGTCAGTTAATGGACCAGGGTATTCTTCAGAAGTTTAAGAAAGCTAGGGATAGTGGAGTACTATTATGGTATAAGAAATGTGGAACTAGGCATTTTTAAAGAGACATGGAAAGATGAATGAACTGATACAGACCAAAGTAAGCAGAACCAGGAGAAAAATTCATACTGTAATATAAATGTTGTAAAAATGAAAAAATGTTGAGGACTTTTATAAATTGCTGAAGAATGAAATGAGCAAAAAAGGAGAACAATTTATATAATAATAACTGCAAAAACAACCAACTTTGAAACCCTTCCAATGGGACTTTCTTTTGATTTAGAACATAGGTGGTCATGACCTCCCTGACTTCTCAAGGAAGAACCCCCCCAAAAAAAGGTGATCATGACTTCCCTGACTGCTCAAAAAAGGAGTGAAAACACCATAAAAGGAGGTGATCAGATCCTCCCTGACTTCTTAGGAAGGGAGATGAAAACACCAAAGGAAATGGGAAACCAAATCAGATTAGCGGGTTTCTGAAGGGGCTCACTCTTCAAACAGGCATACGTAAATCCATCAATATGGGAGGTATTATATAAATTACATAAGCACATAGTAACATAACCAGGCTCATAGTGATGTAACAAATAACATGAATCAACATGAGGAATTATACATGTCCATAAGTCCTAGAAATAGTCCAAAAGGAATCTATTGTCCATTAATTCATGTGCCAGAAATCCAATAATTCCTGCAAGCTTTGAAGTCCTACAATGTTCTCATCTTGTGTTAGGGAATCCAATGATTCTTGCTGGTTTTTAAGTCTTGCAACAATCTTTATCAACAATTTTTCATCTCAAGGAATTCAATGATTCCTGCTGGTTTTCAAGTCCTGCTGCAGTCTTATCTTGTGTTAGGGAATCCATTGATTCCTGTTGGTTTTCAAGTCCTGCAACAATCTTATTATCAGCTATGCTCTTTCAGTGTCAGATGTTTCTTAGATCTTCTCCTTTGTTTTGAGGTTTTTCTCCTTTTCTGTCTCTCTCCAGTTGCTCATTTCCACCCATTTGTTTCCTTTTATGTCTGTAAAAATATAAGCAAACCCTCTCTTCCAAGCAGTTAACCTATCTAGTCCCTTTTATTTATCACTTTTGGGATTTCTCCTCATCATTTGGCAATTACATTGGAGCTGTTTGCACTGGACACTGCCCTGTTCGTTTGAAAAATCTGTATTCTCTCCAGTCGTAATTTCTTTCTGCTATCTGATTATTTTTTGGATGATTGATCATGTAATCCCTTTCTACCATGTTTTTTGGCTAATAGATCACATCAGAGTCCTAACCTTCTAAAGACTCTCTGAATGTAACCTCAGCTGCCGTCATGCCCCACTTATCTTTTGTATGATATCTTGGAGCTGGGCCCTGCCTCTCATTTCCCTGGGTCAATCTACATTCTGAAGCCCAGTGGAAGCCCTTGTGGCATTTTGGACATAGGGTTTTGAGTTTTATTCTCTCACCTTGTCCTCTCACTCTATCGATATATCTACACTGAGCTCTAAGATGTCCTATTTTTCCACACTGAAAACATCAACAAGTCTCTTTAGAAGTCCCTTGCCAAGAGGGACCATATTCATCATAGTCTGGGTATAATAAGTATTTGTGCCCACTGTGGCACAGCATCTTATGACCTCCTCTAAAGGAGCATCTTTGTGTAGTCCCCATATAATTCTTATGCAAACCTCATTGGCATTTTTCTTAGCCAAATGTCTGGTCATTATTTCTGTAGCTGCATTTTCTTCAATGGTTCTCATGATAGCTGTTTGCAAATGTCCCATAAAATCCGCAAAGGGTTCATTGGAACCTTGCACTATTTTTGTGAAGGCTTTACCCTCATCTTTTTCTGGGAGAGAACCCCAGGCTTTTATTGCAGCCTTAGAAATTTGCTCATACACTGTTATGGGATAATTAATCTGTGCTGAATTCTCTCTATACTGACCTTTATCTGCTAGTTGGTCAAAAGTGATTTGTACATTAACTCTTGTTTGCCTATTTTAATGGGCTCGAATCCTACATAATTCATGATACTCTGAAAGCCACAATAAGTTTTGTCCAGGATATAAACATGTCCTTGCTATGCATTTCCAGTCATTAGGGGTTAGGATTTCATAAGACAAATTATATAGTAACATCTTAACATAAGGTGATGTAGCCCCATAAAGAGTGCAACTTTTTTTCAAATCCTTAATTTTTTCTAGATCAAAAGGAGTATATCTTCTCCTTTTTGACCTGAAGAGTCAAGCTCTTCCATCACAGGGTATACATTTATTTTAAAGTCAGATATATCCTCTCCTTCATTTTTTGCCTTAACCAATGCTTTTTGTAATCTTGTCATAGGCTGCTTAATAGGCGACTTTGTTTGTGTCACTGCCTTTCCCCTTCCTCCTTCTCCCTCCACCCATGAAGGGTTAATTGAGGTAGGTAGGTTGGGAGACAGAGAATGATCTAATTTCTCCTGTTGTGAAGTACTACACTCAAAATTGTACTTAACTCCATTCTTATCTAATTCTTCATCCTTTTCACCTAGTTTAATTTGACCCTCCTCCTCCTGCTCTTTCTTCTTTTTCCTTATTCTATAACTTATATAATTTCCTAAAGCCAGTTGTAGTAAATTATATATATTAAGTGTGTCTTTGGAAATTGAGTCAGGTCCATTTTTATTGTAGAATTGACAAAGTTGCTCTCCTACTAATTTCCACTCCTCTAGATTCAATTCTTTTTCCATAGAGAACCAAGGAGATATGTACTGTACAATTTCTAAAAGTTCAGTGATCTGCTCCCAAATTATAATCAAACCTTGGCTTTTCATAACTCTGACAATGCTCTCTACACATTTTCCTTGAAGAGAAACAGAAGGCTGTTTTCTAAACATCTGTCCCATTTCAGCTGAAATTCTACTTTAGCTCTTTAACAAAGTTTCCTTGTTGTATTCATCCTAATTTCTGGGTTAAAGAGACTTTTCCACTGGATCAGGTTTGTGTCTGTCCCACATTCAGGTGCCAAAATTTAGTGTTCTCTTCTCTAAAATATAATCGCTCTCTGGGTGCAGGTTTCTTGGTGAGCTTCCAGAGTCAGCTTTAGTTTCAGTTTATTTCAATAATCACCTCAAATGCAGCCAGGAGTTAAAGTCCAGATCATTTACTGTGTCTTTCCAAATCTTATCCCCTTCACTTGGGCCTTGACTAGTTTTCTGGAGGCCTTCCAGATCTTGGTTTCAGTCTTCTCCTGCTACCACTTCTCTGTCTTTCTTCTTTCTGCCTGACTTGTGAATCTCCTCGACTTGTGAATCCTGACTTGAATCTCCTGAAGTACCCATCCAGGACAAAGGTGGAAGTTGGAATGAATGTGACTCCACCTCCAAAAGAGTGGGCTTGTGAGCTTCTGACTTGTGAATCTCCCAAAATCAATCCTAGTTGAGGCTCCTAGTTTATATATGCTCTCTAAAGGTGTGAACTCTAATATGTGAACTAAGTACATAAGCATTAGCACCTTGTTTCAAGTTCTGGCCCATAACAGTATCATTCAATGAAGATTTTGGAACTATCATCTACAGACCATCAGGTTATTCCCTTTCTTTAATGAGATCATTGCTTGGTTCAGCCTCCCCACTCCTATCACACTAGGAAATTTCAATAAACATAAAAATATTTCTTCAATACCTTCACCTCAATACTTCAACTTACTCATTTCCCATGATTTTCTCTTTCATTCAGTTGTTGTTCAGTTGTATCCAATTCTTCATAACTCCATTTAGAGTTTTCTAGGCAAAATTACTGGAGTAGTTTGCCATTTCCTTCTCCAGCTCATTTTATAGATGAAGAAACTGAGGCAAACAGGCTTAAGTGACTTGCCCAAGGTCATACAGCTAGTAAGTGTCTGAGGCCATGTTTGAACTCAAGTGTCTTCCTGATTCTTAAGACCTCAGTATTATATAGTCACCCTAGATTATTGGCATCAAACTTAGATGGAAAAGAATCCCCCTTGGCCACATTGACTTAGCAAACCAGACATTAACATTATCAAAGTTTTATTGTATTTTTATTTATTCCAACCTTTCTTAAATTTCATTTTAATATATTTGGAGCCCACTCAAGAGTAGCATAGGCCTGGAAAGATTTACAATAACTGATGCTGAGTGAAGCAAGCAGAATCAGGAAAACATTGTACATAGCAACAAGAAGATTGTGTGATGATCCATTATGAAAGACTTGATTCTTTTTTTTTTTTTTAAAGCTTTTTATTTTAAAAACATACTGGAAACTGAGTGAATGCCCATCAATTGGAGAATGGCCAAATAAATTATGGTATATGAATGTTATGGAATACTATTATTCTGTAAGAAATGACCAGCAGGATGATTTCAGAAAGGCCTGGAGAGACTTCCATGAACTGATGGTAAGTGAAGTGAGCAGAAACAGGAGATCATTATACACAGCCTCAACAACACTATATTTGAGGATCAGTTCTGATGAACGTGTCTCTCTTCAACAATTAGATGACTCAAAGCAGTTTGAATTGTTCAACTGAGATGAAGAGAGCCATCTACACCCAGAGAGAGAACTATGGGAAATGAGTGTGGACCACAACATAGTATTCTCACTCTTTCTGTTGTTGTTTGCTTGCATTTTGTTTTCTTTCCCAGAGTTAAAAAAAATAGTAGCATAGGTCACAAGCAGACAACAGGTGGTGTTTTTGGATACTTCTAGACTTAATGATTTTAGATTTATCAGCTGAGATTTCTCTAGATTCTGGATGTTCCAGTCTACTCAGCCCAGGGCTAGCCTGATTCCTCCTTTCTTTGACTTCCAGAAAAAGTCAGTGTTTTCTTCTAACTCCTGTCCTGAATCCATCCCAAATCCAGTGTGAACTTTTTTTTTTTTTTTACAATTTATTCAGCCCAAAGGTATGATGTTGGTTGCTCAGTTCATGAGCTGCTTTAAAAATTTGGTACAGATTTATGGTTTCATTGATTATGGAGGAAAATACCAGTTTGGAAACTCATAAGTACACCTGGTCAGCTCTTTTGTAACTTACTGAATCTTTGTTGGTTGACTAAGGCAAATTTCTTTAACTGTGAGTATGAAATATGTAACTGAACGTGAAAAATTTGGCAACAGTAAAAGGATTCTGAATGTTCTACATCCTGCAGTATAAATGATTCCACCAATGATAAATTCTTTATGTAAAAATGAACAAGTATATTCATTTTACTAATATTCAAGTTTGCTTTCGTTTTTAATTAAAATTATTATATGTACCCAAGAAGTGTTTTAAAAGAAATTTCTTTATGATGTTATCAGTAAATGTTTGATTTGTATAGCTGTTTTATAATTTTTGGGCAAAAATCAGTCAGAAATGGAAAACAATTTAAGATGCCTTGACCTAAGGCACAAAGAATTTACATGATTTGTCCATCATTGCACAGCACAGTATGGTAGAAGAAGGACATATACCCAGGTCTTCCTAATTACAAGAACATGTCCCCTAGATAAGAGGATTCCAAAGTGGGGTTCATCTATGTCAGAAAAAGATGCAATGAACTATTGAGGGGGTAAGGAAAAAATATCAAAACTTAGATTTATTTTTATTCTCCCCCAAAATTAAGTTTTAATAATATTTAATGAATAGAACATCATTGCTCTCTTCACTCAATATACAGGTAGATGGCCAACTATCACATATAACGTGTGAGGTAGGGAAGATTGAAAATTCCACAGTGAGGAGAGGTCATTTACCCTCATTTGTCTGCTTTCAGTATATCATAATGTATTCTAGTTTATATATATCTAGTTAAGTAGAGTTCTTTATTATACTTTCTGACTTTAATTATCACAAAATGGGCAAGTACATTTAAAAGATTTTTCCAAAGAAAAAAAGGATTTAAAATAATATTAAGTGAGCACAAGTGAAAAGTAGTGAAATGGTAAAGCTTACACTTCCCTCCTCATGTTATGTGTGATAAGGTTAAAATAATGGCAAAACTAATCAGATCTAACAAAAAGATCAACCCAAAATTTGAAATTATAGAGAAAAGTATTTGAAGTAAGGATTAATATTTAGCATCACTAACAATGAACATAAAAATTGTGCATTAATGTATTATGTAATGATAATAATGAAAGCATAACAACTAAAAGAATATTTGAAAACCAAACTTTTGTCCCTAAAATGATACCAAAATGTCTACTAATAAAAACTTTTATTAGTACTCATTTTAAAGAGTTGGAAATGAATTCTGTTTAAAAGTCTTTCAAACATAGTTTTTGTGGATTATTAAGCCATTTATTTAAAATGCAAAATTGTGACAACTTCCAACGAAGTTTCAAGAATAGCTAATTGGCATCAGGAAAGATGCAAATTTCCTAATTCAATCTAAACAAAAATCTTTTCATAATTGGTGTATGGGAATGGAAAATGAGTATCATGATTGAGGAAGTACAGTCAAAAATGTGTTTCTTCCATTTGGATCTCTTTATCTTTATGAGACCTGTTTTCCAGCTGTCACAGTCATTAAAGCCACGTTTTAAATTAATTAACCCACAAAATGCTAAAGTAAGATTTTAAAATAAATGAAGTATGTTCAGTAATATTGCTCTTACTAAAATATCATTACTAATCAATGTTATATTGAAAATAGTATTAGCAAGAACAAAATAGCTTAGTGACATTAAAATAACAATAAAATTAATTTTAAACTATCATTTCATCTTTGTATCCTTTTTTATTTCTATTCTTGTATATTTTACAATGTATATGGCTTATTAGTCTAATTTTGAATGAGTATAATTAATTTTGGACCAGACTATGATTTCACTCATAAAGAGAACTTATCAGGGAATTTCTTTTAACAAGACAGATCAGTTTTTTATTTACAACCCTGCACTCTCAAGAGAGTTGGCTTAAGGCAAAGGTGTCAAACGTAACCCACAACACTCCCAAGTTTGTTTACACCAGATTAAAATAAAATTAACAAACAAAAAGGTCAAAATTAGATAAAATGTAGATAATGTTATATTCTAAAACTAAGTCAACATGCAGCCCGCAGGGATTCTTGTGTTGTTTTGTTTTATTTTCATATGGACTTTCCTTGGCAAAGATTCTGGACTGGATTGCCATTTCCCTCTCTAGCTCATTTTTACAGATGAGGAGACTGAAGCAAAAGGGTTAAGTGACTTGTCCCTGGATACACAGCTAGTAAGTGTCTGAGGGTGGGTTTGAACCCAATAAGGGGAATCCTCCTGATTTCAGGGCTGGTGGTCTATATACCGTCCCACTTAGCTATTCCAGTCCTTATGTACCCATGTCTACTTAAGTTTCATATTAATGGCCTACGACATTAAGAGATTAAGTGATCTAGACAGGGCCCAAATGTGTGCACGACTTGAACACCTGTCTCTCAGTATGCTTCATCTGTGTATAATATATAAACAAATAGACATATACTAGAATTGCATACTCAAAAATATTATACCAGTAGGGTCTGCTCAAAATATTATACTGTAGATACCTCCCTTCCAATGCTTGTTATTATCCTTTTAACTCTAATATTCAAATGGAGACAAAATCCAGTCCACACCTGATCTTAGTTTATCTCATTGGAGAAAGCTCTTCGAAGACCTCAAGGTACTAAGGACTAAGCAGAGTTCCTGATATGTTCCCGGCACATTGATAATAACATGGAAGAATAGCCAATCAAAACATAACAATTTTTAAAAATCAGTCATATACACATCAAGCCTGGTTAATTACTAAGCGTGAGTGAGAGGGAAAGCTACAATGATTCTTTGTCCAATAAATTTCCCAAGAACCTGGACTCAGTGCACAAGACTGTCAAGCCCAAGCCTAATTCTTTATTTCAATTAGCATTAAATTTAAATCCATCAGTCCTGTGAGAGATAGTATAGGATAGTGGATAGAGAACTTCTGGATCCTCAAAGCCAGGAGCCTCTGGATCCAAGATTCATCTCTGATTCTTATTAGTTCTATTACTTTGGACAAGTCATTCAATGTTCAGTACCTTTGCTGCTGCTGCTGTTGTTCAGTTGTATCTGACTCTTCATAACCTTATGGATCATAGAATACCATGTTGTTTTCTTGGCAAATATACTGTAGTGGTTTACCATTTCCTTTTCCAGTTCTTTTGACAGATGAAGAAACTGAGGTAAATAGGGCTGAGTGATTTGCTAGGGGCTCACAGTAAATGTCTGAGGCTGGACTTGAACTCAGATCTTTCTGACTGGTTTGGTGATCTATCTACTGGGCCACTTACTTGCCCATAAGGCATTGGCTGTACAAAGCCATGAATGAAATAATCTCTTCCTTCAAGTAGCTAATATTCTTCTGGGGAAAACATACACAGGGAACTAAATAGAAAATTATATAACTATAAAGTAACTGAAAGAGATGGGGGACATTAAGGAGTGGGGACATTAGGAAAGGCTTTATAGTAAGAAGTGGTACCTGATTGGACCTTGCAGGGAGCTAGGGATTCTACAAGTAGGTTGGAGGAAGGAGAACATTCAAATTAGGGGAAAGTGCTAAAGCCCACAAGATAGAATATGGTGCTCAGAAAATAGCCAATATGTCAATGTGACCAAAAAATAAAAAGGTGGAGGTAACTATAAAATGTGTGAAGGTGAAATGGATTCATAAAGATAGGCTGGAACTGGATTTCAGATAAAGGAATCCTCTGTACTTAGGACTCTAATTTAGCAAGTTCTGCTCTCCAGTAGACAATGAAGGTAGATAAATCCCTTATCAGAGGGGAAAGGTTTAAATATCCTATGGTTTATAAAGCACTACCAACTGATCTTAGGCCTTTTAAATCACTGGATCATTAGGAAAACAAACTGCTCCCTGTCAGGGTATTGGTTAATGATTTTTAATAGCCCAGGTTTTGACAGATCTCATCATGTTTCTTTCTTAATCCTTTACATTAGAGGAAGGAGATAGACCTAGCAGTAAGATCTTGATTAATCCCTACTAATAAATTAGTATTCTTTAAAATCAGTGATACCTATCAAGCTGAAATTGTCATATCACATTTTGGAGTTTTATTGGAGGTCATTGTATAAACTTGAGATGAAAGGGATTCGGAGATCTTACTTTAAAGATGAAGAAGTTGACTACAAAATGACACACCTGGAATTTGAACCTATATTTTCTGATTTCATATTTAAAGAAGTGCTTTCAATTGCTTCACAGGTTGATCTTATTCAAGTTTTTCTTTTATTTATATCTATTTCCAGTTGGCTAATATCAGTTGGGTTAAAGATATGAGGAATTGGAAATTAAGGGGCCCATCAGTTGAGGAATGGCTGAATAAATCATGATCTATGAATGTAATGGAATATTATTGTTCCACAAGAAATGATGAGCAGAATGATTTCAGAAAAGCCTGGAAAGACCTACATGTATTGTTGCCGAGTAAAGTGAGCAGAACCAAGGACAACATTGTACATAATAACAGCAAGATTATGTGATGATCCACTATGATAAACTTAGATCTTCTCGGCAATGTGATAATCAGAGATTATTCTAATAAACTTGGGATGGAAAAACTATGGAGACTGAAGCATAGTAGTTTCACCTTTTGTTTGTTTGATTTTTTTTCTCATTTTTTCACTTTTGGTTTCATCTTTCTTGCATAACATGGTAAATATGGAAATATGTTTAAAAGGATTGTACATGTTTAAATTATATCAGATTACTTGTTGTCTTGGGCAAGGTAAAGGAGGGAGGGAGAAAAAAAAATTGCAACTCCAAAATCTGTTGAAAATGAAATTTACATATATTTGGAAAAATAAAATATTGAGGAAAAAATAAAGATATGAGCCTACTCAGTAATAAATAACAAACTTCCAATTCTAGTTTTGAGGTAGATATGTAGCATTGTTGATAGAGTGTCAGACTTGTAATCATATTTGTAAACCAGCTGTATGACACTAGGCAGATCATCTAATTTCTCCAGTCCTTAGCTTCCTCATCAGTAAAATGGGACTAATAATAACTGCTGCCTTGCAAAGTTGTTGTAATAATCAAATGAGATAACATATATACAGTGCTTTGAAAAACTTAAGATGCCATATTAATGTGAGCTATTATTACTATTAATTATTCTATGCTTAGCCTTGTATAGTAGGTTGTTCCTTCAGTTAGATCCTAGAATTTGAATTTTTTGATTATTCTAATAACATCTTTTCTCAAAATGAACATTGGTTCAGACTTCAAGTGAACTATTACATATTCTATCCAATACTTGCTTCAGGTTCACTTAGTGTCCTTTATTATTCTTAGCTGGCTAGGGCCATATCTTTCCCAATGCCAAGGGGATACCTTAGGTCAAGGTCAAGGTCCCTGTGTAGATGGTCTAACCAAGGTTGGTCAATGATTTACAGGCTAGTAGCTAACTACAACTTGCAATAATTTGTGCTGGGAGAGGACTTCAAGGGGGTTAAGGTCTCATTGCTACTGGGTGTGATTCTGTTTATGACAACTGCTGAGAAGTGAGATTTCTTTCTTAGGTCAATGTGTAGCATTTGATCAACAAGGCATAGTTTCTAAAATGTTTCCAGTGGAAACTTTACTATATATTTTAGAACATAAAAGTGGGCATTAAAAAGAAATGCCCAAATTATTATCCCTTTACTTAGGAAGAGCTCTCAGATTACCTTAAGTTGGTGGTGGGGCAGAGAATTCCAGAGGACATATTTTCTCCCTGATGAGGTGAAGCTCTGAAAGAAAAATAAAAATTTTGTAATAAACACTGATTTCAAAAGACATCAGCACATTATATGAGTAATTTCACACACATTTAAGTCATAAGCTCCAACTTTTTAAAACATGAACTGTTTTGTAGTCAGACACAGATTTGAGTACTTTACTGATAAAAATGCTGAAATTCAAACCAGCATTAGTTTTTTAAAATATTTTTTTTTGTCTTTTTGACTTTGAAAGCCATCTCCATAATCAACAAGCACTTATTAAGTATCTATTATATACCACACATTGCCAGACCCTGGAGAAACAAAGATGATTTCAAACACTTCATTTCATAGATATGGGAATTAGGATTATAGAGATTGTGACTTGCCTAGATTTGAACAATGAATGTTGGAGCCAGAATTCAATTCCAGGTCTCCCTGACTTCCAGTCTAGTGCTTCATTCATTACATTATTTTGCCTTTAAGACCTTAATATTCTTTTGAGGATATAAGTAAGTTCAAAATAATACAAATTAAATTGGGGGGTAGAGGGGAGGGAAGGGCACTTGCAGTTGGAAGATGAGGAAAGTTTGTATAAATACATTTAACTTATTTCTTGATAGAACTCATAATTTATTACAGATCTGCTTTAGAAGGCATACCTGAGTGTCCAAGTGATGTTGCATTATGGTATTGCAAAAAAAAAAAATTTGGATTGTACATTAGGAAATTTGAGTTCTTGCCCTAGTTCTTCTGCTTACTGAGCAACTCTGGACAAGCATATCACCTCTGGACTTCAATTTCTTTGCCTGTAGCCTGTCAGGGAACTAATCTTATTAGTAAACTCCCTTGTGTTTGGTTCCCAAGTCTCCAATTTCATTTTCTTAATTTCAGAACTGCCACTGTCTAGGGCACATAGACCAAGCCTATGTGAAAATGAAATCTAGTAATTTCCTATCATTTAACTACCTCATTGTGACCAATTGAGTTTCATGAACTTCCAAATGACTCTCTTCTTTCTATCCTGTTTTTCCTGTCATCTTTCTTCATGATCTTGGTCATTTTTCATGGCATCTATTTTTTTTTTCATTTTGATCTTGTTTGTGTTTGGTTCCTGATATTCCTCTTTCACCCATCTGTGAATTTTTAGTCAAATTAGTCTAAATCCTTAACCTCTCTTAAGAACTCCTTAACCACCCTGGCTTTTAACTGCTGGAAATTGGTCCTTCATTTACTATTTGATGATCAAGAACCATCTTTGGCAGAAACTTTGGTTTCATCCTTTTCCCATACATCTAAATTCCATAATTTCTATCTTCTTTCCTTTTCTTCCTTCCTTCCTCCCTCTCTCCATTCTACCCTCCCTTTCTTTTTGCTTTTTCTTTCTTTCCTTCTTTTTTCCTTTTTCTTTCTTTCCTTAATTCTTTTCTCTTCCTCTTTCTTTCTTATCCTTCCTTTCTTTCTTAATTCTTTTCTTTCTGCCATCACTAATTTAAAGTCCTCATTATTTATTTGATTATTGCCAAATCAATTACATACATGTGTATACATATGTAGTCATTAATAAACTTTAAAATTCTATATAAGGGTGAGATATTATTATTACTATTGGTTTAAACAGTCGCACCCTAATTAATTCCCATTTAGTCTCTCCATCCTCCTTATTTCTTCCAGATTAATCTTTCAAAATTTTACTGAAAATCCTACTTTATTGCTTCATTGAGGTTATGGAATAGATTCCAAAATCTGGACAGTCCTTCCAAACTGAAAATGCTTTGAATAAAGTCCTGATTATTAAAGACTGATTATTGCTGGCCAAGAACAATTTTAGTTAAATTTGGAGTTTGACAAGGTGATAAATATGTAAGCCAAAGTAATACTTAAAAATTATCTGCAAAGTGATGGAGGAGTTGTGAATTACAACAATGAGGGCAACATAGTCATAGGAAAAATATTCTCAATATTCACTATCAACCAAATTCAAGTCCACTGTAGCTATTCCTTGGATGTATGATATGTCCATATTATTCTACTTCCCCCTCATGTATTGACCTTTCTTACCTTTCTCCACTTTTTATAATTTTCCTTCATTCCTCAAGAACCAGCTTAAATATTGCCTCTTATCCCCTTGGCTGGAAGTGATCTCTATTACCTATGTACTTTGTATTAGACCTACATGCATATCCTTTAACTCTCTCTAGACAAGGGATTTCAAACCTTCTTTGTGTAATGAAACTCTTTGGTACATGATGAAGCCCATGGGACTCCTTCTAACAATAACATTTTTTAAATATATAAATAAATGTGTAGAATTATGAAAGAAATAGATTATATTAAAATAGTTCTCAAAATATCAAATACACAAGTTGATAAGACTCCAAGTTAGGAACTCTTGCCCTATATTGTAAGCTTTTGGAAGGCAGGAGCTATTCCTTATTGATCTTCACATTTCCCTCCAGCAGGCAGAACAATGCCAAATACATAGTAGCTTCTGAGTAAATGTTTGTTCTATAAATGAGTGAATAAATGGGGTAGAATTTCTAAAGACTTTTACCTTCATTGTTTTGCTTCAAGCTCAGCTCTCATCTCTCATCCACATACAATCACCAAGTCAATTCTTTATATCCCTACACGTTCTGGTTTCCATTCCATATTATTCCTTAGCCTTGATATTGTACTGTATTGTGAAAATGACCAAGACATGATTGAATCAGAAAGGAATAGCATACCATATGGCATGGGGGAAGGGGAAGGGGAAAGATACCACAAGACAGAGTACTTTGGTGGACTGACCCAAAAGAAGGCAGAAGCCCTGGGATGGCCCATAAGTAGATTTCATAGGGAAATTTTACAGGATATGACTGGGATTTCTGACAGGATGTGGCAAGTTGAGGCTGCTGAAGACCTCCACAAAGAGTGGGTTTCAGGGGTTTGACATGACTTTGATTTCTGACTGAATGACCTCCCCAGAGGGTGGGTCTCAAGGGTTTGATATAACTTTGATTCCTGACTGGCTGACCTCCCCAGAGGGTGGGACTGGGTCCTTAACCTGATCTCTATCTGAGCCATCTGCCTGCTTGCCTCTGGGATCAATTCTTTACTTTATTTTGGTCCAAAACATCATTCAGGACCTCATCATGAGCTCCTTTGGAGCGGGGACTGTCTATGTAATGAGGGGTAGTAATTCACATAACTAGTAGGTAAAATCAAGTCTAGAACCTCAAGTCTTCTGGGGCTTAGGCTGAGAGTTGTTTGTTTTTGCAATTTCGAGAAATTTTAGGCATTTATTTGGTTTTCACAGTTATGAAAATTAACTTGGAAAAATAAAACTTAAATGAAAAAACTGAAACCCCCAAGGACATCAAGGACAGAAATTATCTTCCCTCTTTTGGAATATAAACTCCTTGAGGGAAGGGATTGGCTATGTAATAAGGGGTAGAAATTCAGAGTGTGTAAAGTCTGTAACTTCCAACTAATGGGGATTCTAGCTAGAGACTTGCCCTTCAGGATAGGAAATAAAATATTAATTTTGCAGTTTTGAAAGTGTGCCTATTAACACAGGCACCCATTCTTTTTTTTTCTTATAATAATAGATTTTTATTTTTCAAAATACATGCAAAAATAGTTTTCACCCCAGAAAAACCTCGTGTTCCATATTTTTCTCCCATCCTTTCCTCTTTCCTCCTCCCCTAGATAGCAAGTAATTCAATATAGGTTAAATGTGCAATTCTGCTAAACATATTTCTACATTTATCATGATGCACAAGAAAAATCAGATCAAAAAAGGAATAAAACTACAACAAAAAATGTGAAAATACTATGTTGTGATCCACATTCAGTCCCCATAGTGCTCTCTCTGGATAATGGATGGATGGATGATGGATTGCTCTCTCCATCACAAGTTTATTGGAATTGGCTAGGCACTGATTCTTGCAGGAATGTAAATACAAATCTTTCCTAAATTAAAAAGAAAAAAGAAGAAAAAATAATCTAAATCAGAAAAACTGCTTTCAAAGACACCCAGATTGCATCTCTCATCCCCAATCCTGAAAGATTATTACACATCATAAAAGAATCTATGGGAGGAAATAAAAATAACAATTTGCCTCCTTCTAGAGCTTGCTAGGAACTTTCTGTATATTTGACACAATATTTCACCTTGTTTGGAGAAGAGTATTTAAGCTTACTCAAGCAAATTTTCCTGTATTCAGCATATAATAAGAACTATGTGATCTTCCTCTTACTATGTCTTTTAGTCAAATATGGTTCACTGTGGAATATTGATTGGAAAAGACTATTCTTCCTTTCTACTACCACTATCAAGAATAATTTGATTGTATGTGCAGATCATTTTCATAAGAATTTTACATGGAGAGGTTGATATATCTATGGGCCAGTAATGATTTATACTTTCTTACTAAGTTTTTTTTTTTTAATACTAATTAAGTACAAAATTTTTTCTACCTTCCTAGCATTTTCCCTTCTTTCAGATAATTGAAAATTCATTTCACAATATCCTCAAAATTATATGATTTCTAGCATAGACCTCCTTTATCAATATTTGATCCAGTCTAGCTGCTTTATTCAATATATTTCTTTTTTGATGCCATTTCTACTACTTCTGTTAGCATATCTGGAACTATGCATTGTCATTGGCTCTCCTGCCTTGATAGGGAGAAGAGTTTATTATAAAAATTCACTCAAGTATTTTCTATCATAACTGTTAATTGTTCTACTTCCAATTTCCTCCTTTAAATGCCCTTAGAATGATTTTGCTTAATTGAGTTTCTCATCAAGTTTTCTTCAAAATGGGTTTTCCTTTCACTATTTCTCTCTTTTAAAAGAAACAATACTTCTCATGATCTTCTACTATCTTCCTCTTTAATATTTTACAAACAAGTGTATGTTTTAAACTTTTTGTTGTGATGGTGGTTGCCATATCTCTCCTGTTGACAAGCAAGCCATATGTTTGCTAAGGCAGTTTTTAAAAGTGTTATAAAACTTATAAAGGACAATGTCCTTTTCTCCATATATTTTCCATTTTTCAGCATCAATAATTTGTACAAATAGATCCGGCTAAAATCGTCTTAATTGAAGATCATCTTTTTCTCTTTTTTTCTAACTTTGCATTGATTTGCTCTTTGCTCTAGTTAAAGTATTGACCTAGCTGCAGACAGTTTATTCAGAAATTGATCTCATATTAGTAACCCCATAGTTCTTGTATATTAAAATATAACCAATTTCTTTTTTTTTTCTGGCAATGTTGTTAAAGTGCTTGCCATGTCTAGCGCTGACTATTTTAAAAAATAACAGTGTTGACATTTTATAGCACTTTAAGAGTTACAAAGTACTTTATATACATTATTTTATGTGAGTTCCACAACAATTTTATACAAATGTAGACCAGATGTTGTTATTCTTGCTTTATAGATAAGGAAATTGAGTCTGAGGAAAATCTCAATAATTAGTTATTCAAGGTCATTCAGTTGGTACACATCAGAACTGGAATTAAACCCAGATTTAAAAAATCTAAATCTACAAGCAACTTATTCCACTATATCATAGCTATTTATTTTACTTATAATTCAATGAAAAGTAGTGATTTTTTTTTCTTTTAGTAAGTACCTTCTGCTACCTCATCCATTCTTTGCCTGGAGTCACCTGGTGTGTTTCAATTTCATTCTTTTGGAGTCATGGTTCATTGTTGAACTGAGGCAACTAAATGGCACAATGGAAAAAACAGTGAATCTGAGGTTAGGAAAACTCAGCTTCAAATCTAGCCTCAGATATTTACCAACTGTGTGACCTCGGACAAATCACTTAATATTTATCTGGCTCAATTTCTTCTACTATAAAATGGGAATAATCAGTAGCACCTATTTCTCAGGATTATTGTGGGTCAAAAGAATTAATACATGTAAAGGGATGAGAAACTCAATTAAGCAAAGTCATCCTAAGGGCATTACATTTTGGTATACAAATATAATAATACCAAAAAAAATTATATGTGGTGTAATAAAAGTCTTCTATTATGATAATGGCCAAAGTTCTAAAATGTTTCAAAGTGGTTTTTTTTTTCTATAATTAGGGTATTGTATAATTTGCTCTTCTAGTTATGCTTACTTTGCTTGGTTAATTTATAGAGCTTCCAAGTTTTTTCTGAAACTGGACATTTCAATATTTCTTGTGGTACAATAATTTTCCATCAAATTAATATGCCAGAATTTGTTTAATCATTCTCCAATAAAATACTCCGTAGTTTCCAGTTTTCATTCTTTCTTTACTAGATAATGAGTGTTAATTAAATGGAATCCCAAAATTGTTTTAATGATTTAGAGCAAAGCTTCTTAAACTATAAAACCCATATAGGGTTGCCTAACTGAATATGGGGTTCATGAAATTATGATTTATGGTTAGCAAATATTTGATTTGTATATCTATTTTTTATACCTATCTGAGGTCACGTAAAAATATGTTGGATGAAAAGGAATCTTGAGTAGAAAAAGAGAAGAAGCCTTGATTTAGAGCATTTTTTACATGGCTGTTGATATATGACTTCTCATATAAGCATTGAACCATGAAAACCCATCAATAGATATTTATTTAGCCTATGTTTCAAAAACATAGTAGATTCTTTTTTCTTCTTTTTTATTAGTTTTTTTTATATACAAAACATATGCATGGATAATTTTTCGACATCGACCTTTGCAAAAACTTCTATTTCAACTTTTCCCTTCCTTCCCTCCACCCCATTCCCTGTGCCCCATACATGTTAAATATGTTAAAGTATAAAACATAGTAGATTCTTAATTGGATTTGTTCCCTTGGAAATTATCAGTCTATATCCTTTGACCATTTATCTGTTAGAGATTGATACTTAGTCTCATAATTTGAATCAGGCTCTTTTATTCTTGGACATGAGACCTTTTTCAGAGAGTTTTACTGCAAAGATTTTTACCCCCAATTAGCTATTTCCTTTCTAGTTTCAGCTTCACTAGACTTATTTGTACAAAAACATAAACTTCTAATCAGAATTGTTCATTTAATCTTGTGTGATTCTATCATTATTTAATCACGAATTCTTCCCTTATCTATATAACTAAAAGACCACTTTTTTTCTTTGCCTCTCTAATTTGTTTTGATTTGACCTTTTATGTCCATGTTATGTTTCCATTTGGAATTTATTTTGACATATAATGTAAGGTGCTGGTTTAAGCCTAATTTCTGCCAGATTGCTGTAAATTTTCTCAGCAGATCAAATAGTGTTCCCCAGTAATTAGAATCTTTGGGTTTATTAAATATACTTGTATTTGTTCACTTCTGTATGTTATGTACATACTATGTACCTAAGCTCTTCCCCTGATTGAACTTTAAAAAAATGATTACAAATCATGATTGCTATTCTATAATATAGTTTGAGAGACAGCATGATTCTTTTCTCAAAGAACATATTTATGATGTTTGCAGGGTCATTTATGTCTTTGCCTTCTCTCATTCTTTACTACTGAACCACATTTTCCATTGTTCTCACCTATTCCCAAGCTGACCAAATGACCAAATGTAATATTGGCACCATAAAAAGTATACTGCATTTGGAATTCCAATCTCAGTTATCCACGTAATACTTTTGATCATGGTGAGTCATTTAATGGCTCTGAGCTTGGGTTTCCTCATGTGTAAAAAAGAGTAAATTGGCTCTAAAGTCCCTCTCAGCTCTAATTCTATGATGTTATAACCCATGGAAGGGTGCCTTTGAGTCTACAATAAAGCCCATTTCTTAAAGAATTCTGAGGTTTTCAAGCTATCTGTAAATACTAGTTTAAACACTGATACTCTAAATATGAATGTCCAATGACATTATTAATATTCAGTGGACCTTTTAAAGAGAAACTGAATTACACCAACATTTACGTTTTCTTTATAAACTAAACTAGAAGACAAGAATGTTCTCACTGAGTGGAAAGATAGCTCAGATTTTCTTTCAAAAAAGCAAGCAAAACAGTTGTTTTTATTCTGTGGCCAAAGGGAGCAAAAAACAAATCCTAGAATAAAGGTTCAAATACTCTGTCACTGCCTTGGGTGCTTGAGGTCCAAAGGAAAAGCTTCACTATAAATAGCTCATGCTAACTCTTCTTAAACTTCCTTCTTTATTTCTTTGAAGTAAACAGTAGATTCAGCCACAACATGACAGTGATTGTTTTTGGTCAAAATCCATGACTTGCAGCTCAGTTCAGATGTTTTTCAGTTATGTCTTATTTTTTATGGCCCATTTTGGGGTTTTCCGTGCAAAGATGCTTGAGTGAGTTTGCCATTTCCTTCTTCAGCTCATTTTATAAATGAGGAAATTGAGTAAAATAGGATTAGGTGATATGCTGGGGGTCACAAAGGTAGTAAGAAAGGAGGCCAGATTAAAATTCAGAAAGAGGAATCTTCCTGACTTTTTGCCCAGTGCCCCATTCACTGTAGCCCAACAAATTAATATATTAATGATCTGTAATTTTATTAGTTTGGGAAAACTCCCTTTACCTAAACAGTTTAAAACCTAACTCTAATTAAGTAAATACATTTCACAGAGCTTTTTGAGTCCTCAAGAATTTGCTTTTGCTTGACAGGGTCACACAACTAGTAGTAAGTATTAAGTTTCTAAAATCAGATTTGAACTTCAGTCTTCCTGACCACAGGGCTGGTGCTCTTTATCCTGTGCCGTCAAGCTGTTCCTATGGCTTCCTTCTGATAAAGAGATCTGTACATGTCAAAAAAAAAAGTTTTGAACATCTCTCTTCCTAATGCCAAGTTTAACAGGTTTCTAAGCTATTGCTCTAAATAGAGCTGCAAATTTCACAGATTGAAATGACTCTTTTCCTGCTCAGTGCTTTTCCATCAAGACTTCATGAGCTCAGCCTTATTCATTTAGAGGTAATGATTCTGCACTGAGCCACAAGGGCTAAATGTTATCTAGTAACTTGACCCCCAAGACAATGGAACTTTTTAAGTGTCAGTTAGGGATTCAGTTCTGTCTTGGGTGTAGTGGCTTTCCTTGACAAGCTAGGAGGTGTGTGTTGGAAGGGGGCAGAGGAACAGGTAGTCCCAGGGAAAAAACAGTTTGTTTTGCTGATATAGACAAACCAGCATTTAATTGGCCAGTGAGAAAGGTTGTAAGATATGGTCTGTTTGCCTTGGTTTTCTCCTCCCCCAGAGTACTAAATTTGCTATAAACTATCTGAGGATTTTACTCTTTGTAAGGAACGGTACTAAATTTGTACTTTACCTAAGTTTGCATAATAGGAGGAACTGGGTGTATTTCATAACTTCCTTGGAGAACAATATTTTTCAAAGCAAATAGCCCCCTGAGTTGGTCCATCTGGAATTGCTGAATATGTGGTGTTCAGCAGGAGTCTCAGTAGATAAGGCATTAATAAGTGTCTGAGCTGTGAGTTGACTTACTGAATCAAATGATTTGCTGACACCTCCCTCCTGCCTCAGGTGCTTGAGGATGTGTCAAAGGTTCACTATAAATAGCTGAAGCTAGCCTTTAGAAGTCCCACTCTCTCCAGACTGCCCTATCTTACTGACTGCTTGATAAAGCCTTTGCTTGGCTAGTGGAACCATATCCTAGGAAAACTACACTATGGTGAGGCTTGTGCTCCCCAATCCGGGCTTGGAGAATAGGATAGCGACACTTGATGAGCTTGAAACCATTGAAAAAGAAGAGGGAGATTCAAGACCCAAATGGGACAACAAGGCACAATATATGCTAACCTGTGTTGGCTTTTGTGTGGGGTTAGGAAATGTGTGGCGATTTCCTTATCTCTGCCAGAGTCATGGAGGAGGTATGTAATGTCTGTTTATTCTATATATCCTATTGGGGGGGGGGGAGGAATGGGGAGAAGCAGCAGCCGCTAAGTTAAACAGCAAAATGGGCAATGATTTTTTTTTTTTTTTTTTTTTAACAATACTCAACTATACCTTCAGCCCTATACTAGAAGTTCCACAAGGACAGGTATCGTTGTCATTTAAATTTTAAATCTTCAAGTGCTTACTACAATTTGCCTCTGTCCAAATAGGTGTTGGATAAATGTTAGCCAAATTAAATGGAACTCAACTTTCTATCCAGAGCTTAAGTGTGTGTATGTAAGTAACATGTATGTATGTAAGTAACATGTATGTAACAC
Source organism: Sminthopsis crassicaudata (assembly GCF_048593235.1). NCBI lineage: Eukaryota > Metazoa > Chordata > Mammalia > Dasyuromorphia > Dasyuridae > Sminthopsis > Sminthopsis crassicaudata. The sequence continues at coordinate 348,967,954 of NC_133617.1, read as the reverse complement.
TGACATCTTTGTAATCCACTCACACTCCTCAGGAATAGTACCATTAAGCTGGGAGAAGAGTAGATCTGGCAGAGTTCTATATATCCAATGCAGTATAGTATGATAGCACAAATATGATTCTTTCCTACTCTCTCCTCCTTTAAGTTGCAGGGAACAGAACTAGAGAACACAAAGTGGTGGGGGGGGTAAAGGCATCTGACACTCATTTTAGTTTCTCACTTATATAATTTATTATCAGTTAAGGATTTCTTTATCTAATTCTTGTCTGCCAAAAATATTTTACCTTCAGAAGCAATATAGCCATTGGCAAAATACTGGCCTTTGAGTCAGGAAAACCTGGCTTTGTGTCCTTTCTTTGATATTAGTTATCAGAGAAAGTATGTGATGGGCAAATCAGTTCCCTAATTAACAATTTGAGTTGCAAAGTTAGTGATAAGTTGCCAATTTGCATAAGCTGAAAAGTTTTCATACCAGAAATTCTCCTGCATTATTGAAATCATAGGTCTGAATAGCAACAAAGAAATGCATTTAAGGCTTTAATAATAAGGCATTCTGAACTTCCAGCACTGCTCATAAAAGTCTTTATGCAGCAAAGAAAAAGAAAATCGGTTACTGAATGAATCTCTTTGGCCTAAGAATGTGATTTTAATTCCCTTAAGTGCCAGTGTGATATTTCCCTTGAGGAAATACCAGGTGGCTCCTGGTATCCTGGAAGAATTGACTCATTTTACATTCTCATCTCCCCTTATGGACTTGGAAAGACCAGGATATCATATACTCTCTCTCAAAAAAAAAAAAAAAAAATAGGTCTTTCTGCTGTCTCACATGTGGTCAACAAACATTTGGTAATAATATACTTTGTGCTAAATTCTGGGGATATAGAGATATAAGTGAAATGTAGAATGAATGCTGAAGTGAAATGGAAAGTATCCAGGAAAATGAAGCCTGTTACCTGGGAAATGAGTGTGGACCACAACATAGTATTTCCACTCTTTCTGTTATTGCTTGCTTGCACTTTTGTTTTTCTTCTCGGGTTACTCTTCCCTTCTTTCTAAATCCATTTTTTCTTGTGCAGCAAGATAACTACATAAATATGTATACATATATTGTATTCAATATATACATTAACATATTTAACATATATGGGACTACCTGCCCTCTAGGGGAGAGGGTGGAGGGAAGAAGGGGAAAAGTAGGAACAGAAGGTTTTGTGAGGGTCAATATTGAAAAATTACCCATGCATATGTTTTGTCAATAAAAAGCTATTAAAAAAAATGGAAGCCTGTTTAAATGTTACTATATTTCACCTTTTGGATCCTGTAAGGTTACTAATGACATGAGGTGTTCTATGATGAACACCAATAAACTACTTCAGTGAGAAAAATTTGGTCTTAGGGAAGGGAGCTGCAGCATATAATGTATGGAGGAAAAAAGGCTAGGGTGATAAACTACTACAATTTGGGTTTTATGATAGAAATGTGCATTGCACTTGCTGTTCTGACCCCTGGGGATCCCAAGACTCTTTCGGGAGAAGGGAGATCCATGAAGACAAAATTGTTTTCATAATAATACTAACATTTTGCCAACCAGATATATTTTTCTTGCCAACCACATTTATTTTTGTGTGAGGTCAGATTTTCCTCATATACTTCAATCAAAATAAAATTTCACAACAAATTGGATAAAAAAGCAGATATGAGAACCTAGCTGTTATACATTAAGCCAAACATTAGAGATATTTGCAAAAATATGTAAAGCAATGCTATTTTTCACTATTTTTTGGAAAATATAAATATTTTCACAAAAATATTTATTTCTCTTATGTTATATTTATTATCATTTTAAATGGGTCAAGACATACTTTAAAATATATTAAGACTAATTTCCACTCTCCTAGTTTTTTTTTTTTTTTTTTTTTCCCATAAACCATTTTTTAGAAAAGCTCTTTCAGGTCCTATGTAATTTAAAGGAGCATAATAGGGTCCTGAAACCAAAATGTTTGAAAACCACTGTTCTAAAGAATCTAGAGACTAGTTTTACAAATATATACATTTCTCTTCCTTAAGCAGTAGTCTTATCATATATATGTGAGTCAAGCTTTAAGAAAACCTGATATGTAAGAAAACAAAACAGTAATGACAAATGGAATGGGGGGTGATCACTCAGTCAATAGAGGGATTCTCCCTTTTGCAAAAGGTACATAAAAGGCTTAACTAGCAACCTCTCATATTTTAGGTATTAACAGACATTTTAGGAATACCTTTGTCATACTATTTTCTACCTATGTAGCAATATACAAGGCCTGTGTGTTTTGTAGAAGGTACCTTTACTCTCTGGGCCTTTATTTCTCTTTCTGTTAATTCATGAATATATTGGGTAATAACACTGGTAATCTCAGCTCTTTTGCTGTATAAAGTAGTTTTTTCTAAATCTAGTGTACTCTGCCTGCCATCTAGGGAAGGGGGAGGAGGGAAGGAGGGGAAAAATTCAGAACAGAAGGGAGTACAACGGATAATGTTGTAAAAAATTACCTATACATGTGTACTGTCAAAAAAAAAATGTTATAATTATAAAACTAAAAAAAAAAAAAAAAAAAAAAAAAAAAAGAATAACCTACCAGGAAGTAAAGGAAAGAAAAAAAAATAAATCTAGTGTACTCCTTTTTGCATAGTTGAAGTTGACTGAAGTCAGAGATTAGGAGATTTAATGGGATTAAGGAACTGGAAATTAGTTTTTCGTGGGGGAAGAGGGTAACATGGAATAGAAGATTATAAGCCAGAGATTGCATCATTCTTCCTGATCCCCAATATGTTCAGAGATTCATAGATGGCAGCAGCATTCTAGATAGAATGAAGAGAACTTCAGGGATGGTTGCAGCTGATGGTAGAATAAGAAAACACCTAAAGGTAGCATTGGCAAGCAAAGAATAAAGCAACTGCTCTCCCAGTTCTGTATGTCAAGGAGTTATGAGAGATGGTACCTTCTTATGGGAAAAGCCAGATTTTAGTGAACACAAGAGGAAGGAAAGAAGTGTGAGAATAAGACTTAGGATCACAGAAAAAATAGAAATCGAACTAGAAAAGACTTTAGAGGTCATCTAGTCTTATCCCTACACTTTACAGAAAAGGAAACTGAGGCTCCAAAAAGTAAAGTGGCAGTGTAGTGGTCCAGAGGACATAATAGGAAAAGGATAGGAGAGAATAAGGATTAGGGAGAATCAAAGCTGAGTTTAATATGGAGCTAGGGTTGGGGAAAAGAGCAGCAGTAATCCTTAAGTGATTCTTTACCCGTTATTGATCTTTCTCAACTGGGGGCCGAGGTCGTAAGGCAAGATGGCAGAGAGAGTAATAGTCCATCTTTATTCACTATGGTCATCAAAGAGAGGGCTTAATGACTACAGGGTGTTGGGGAAGAGGGAAAAAGAGAATGGAACGAGGTGTCAGGAAAGGAAAGACGAAAAGATCTGTATTAGGATTAGGACTAAAAATATGTCATATAGGAGGACTTGAGTCTTTCAGGATCTTGACACCTGGCAGAAAATTTTGTTTAACTCTGGGTTTCCTCATCTGTAAAGTGGAGGACTTGAACTAGCTGGTCTCCAAGGTTCCTTTAAGCACTAAATCCTATACCCCCCCCTTTTTTTTTCCAGGATGAAATGACAAAGTAGTGTTAAAAGGTATTTAAAAGAACAAATGATAAAAGTGGAAGAGCTTCCCTCAACCTCTGAAAACCTCTCAGAGTAACTGGGAAACATTTGAGATGAATGTAAGCAAGGACAATATATTATGTACCTAACTGAGTTGCAGTTTATCTCATGGGATCTTAAATCTTCAAATATGTATTTGCTAGGACTTACTGAAGTCTCCTGAGCCATTGATCTGTCTCAGCAACAAAGATCTGTTTGCACTTTAATAATGATTAATACTTTTTCTTCTTGAAAACGGAAGAGGGGAAACACTCATCACTTCCCTTTATTTCCAAATTTCTAATTAGAATTTAGCCAGAAAGCAAAGGAAAAGTCACATTTCCCCTAAGCAAAACAACCCTCACTAGTTTCTGTGATTGCAATCTACTTACTGTGCCTCATATTTTGCTTTTTGTATAAAGGGTCAGATAAGAAATAAATTAGAACCGCCTCTGCACAACAACAATAAACAAAAACAAATTCCTTTGTTAATGCCTACAACAACCTCATACTAAGATTTCTTTAGTTTCCTTGGAAAAGTCCCTAAAGGTTTATTCTTAATATTAAAGATCACAGATCTTTATTGAGTTGTACTGTGCTTCAAGCACTATGCAAAGTATTGTATATAGTGATTTTTAAAAGTCTACATTCTCAATCCTTAAATAGATAGGGCGACACAAAACATTTAGAGAACTAGTGGCCAAGAAGGGGCACTTTGATCAGGAAAATTATTAGGAGTGGTGAGTGGGGCCATGAAAATAAAATACCCAGTTCAGCAACAATGACATAGTTCTTTGAATATGGTTTCTGTGGAGGGGCAAGGAAAGGAGCTGGGGAGGCTGTGAAGGAGGTGATCAGAGAGCAGGAAGAGACCTTAGAAAGCATCCATTCCAGACTCTTCATTTTCCAGATGTGGATTAAAGGATCCTAGTTTTAGAACTGGTAGGAGTCATTGAGCCCAGTCTTTTTGTTTTACAAATGAGGAAACCCAGTCTCAAGTAAATTGAAAAAGTCATACTCTGAGGCAGGATATGAACCCTGGTCTTCCTGATTCTAATCTCTTACAAAGACTTGCTAAAGAATAAACAGCAAGAAAAGTATTTAGACCTAGGTATTTGAAATAGAGAATTCTTTACCCTGTACCATTCAATCAATGGTGCAGTCAATAACTGAATTTTTCCCCATGCTTCATAATGTTAATATAATTTTTAAAGATATCAAATTTCTTGAAAAGAATGGGCAAAGTATGGTTAAAATCATTTTTTTTTTTTTTTTGAGAAACCACCAAAAAACTTGTATGAAAGAAATCTTGGGGCAGCTGGGTGGTACCAGGCTCAGAATCAGGAAAACTTGGATTCAAATTTGGCCTCAGGTACTTATAAGTTGGATGACCATGGATAAATCACTTAGCCTTGTTCACCTCAGTTTCCTCATCTGGAAAATGAACTGGAGAAGGAAATGGCAAAACACTCCAGTATCTTTGCAAAAAAACAAAAACAACAACAACAACAACAACAACAAAAACCCCACCTCAGATGGGATCATGAAGAGCAAGACAAAACTGAAAAACAACTGAACAGAGAAATCAGTGGAATTGGTGAAGTTGTCTAACCAAGTTCCTAAAGATATTGGAGTTATATAATGATAGATCAATATCTATCAATGTCATAGAACATTAATCTATGTAAATAGGAAAAAAGCTTCCTCCGAGTAATCCCCAGATGCTAGCCAGGCAGGATTCCCAGACTATTAATAAGAGTATCCTATAGTTCAGTTAGCTTGGCTTAAGTTTAAAATAATAACTAGTGCTCTTCCAGGAACTACTAAGTTTTTGCTCCTTTCAATTTTCTGACCCTTCTTTGTTCAGGATGTTTCAGATCAATCTTCAAAATTCTTGCTAGATCTATCTTGTATTACTATCAAAGCTGACCTCGATGATCTAGGCCCCCAAGAAGTGGAATCTCTTTTCCCCTGTCCTGTTTCAGGTGAATTCTATTCAGCTTCAGGTAAAAATTGATAGGATGATCGGCATCTTGACTACTCAGACAGCTTCCTTGGAGCCCATCCTTTGGAAATCTCTGACAAAAGTTTAATCAATGTCTTAGGTAAACTTCCATATTGACTAATAGATCCTGGCTTTCCTTCCTGTCCCCCTCAGACTCAGCTTTTCCTCTTTTCTTTTTACCTTTTTTCTTCAGTTCTTGCTCTTAAGGCTATTCTGACAGGGTAATTCCATAGCTTTATCATTTTGAATCAGCTTAACTTTCCTTACTTCCTCTCTCTAAAATCACCATTTCTTTTCTTTTCTTCTTCTTTCTTCTCCCTTCTTCTCCCTTCTTTTCCCTTCTTCTCCCTTCTCCTTCTCCCTTTTCTTCTTCTTTTTTTTTCTTCTCTGAGGCAATTGGAGTTAAATGACTTGCCCAAGATTACAAGCTAGGAAGTGTTAAGTGTCTGAGATCAAATTTGAACTTGGGTCTCCTGACTTCAGGGCTGGTGTTCTAAATACTGTTCTACCTAGCTGTCCCTAAAGTCACCATTTCAATTAAAGATAAATATAAAAAATAAGATGGCTTAGCTCTCTCTCGGATTTCTCCCAAGCCATCATCCATCATCCACCTAGCCTAGAAAAGAGCTGCTTTTCCCTCAGAACATTTTTTCCCCTTCTTTCTTAATTCCTTCCTTCCTTCCCTACTTTGGTTTCTTATTTACTCCTTCCCATGATTTCACTGGCATGAGAAATTCCCTATCAGTTGAAATTCCCTTTGTACTTATTCATATAACCAACTCAGGTGGCTAGATGGTGCCAAGGTGCATAGGGTACTGGACCTGGAGTCTCTTCTTCCTGAGTTCAAATCTGGCCTCAGACACTTATTAGCTGTATTATCCTAAACAAGTCACTTACCCTTGCTTTTCTGTTTCTTCATCTGTAAAAAAGAAATGGCAAACTATTCTAGTGTCTTACAAAACCCCAAATGGGGTCATGAAGAATAGTACACAACTGAAAAATGACTACATTTAATGACTAATTCATCAGTAATTTATAATTTTAGGGGTTGGTTGGGGCAGGAGGTCTTAATTGGTAATACAGCCAGCTATATGTCACAGATAGGATCTAATTGTGGCAAAGCAAGTCTTTGAATTAAAGTCCTGTGACTCAAGGTACAGTTATTTTTTCCCATTGTACCTCACTATCTACCTTGCCATATATAATTTTATTTTATAGATACCTGTCTTTGTGTCTTACTCTCCTGTAGGCTGTAAGCTCCATGGAGGCAGGGACCCAAGTGTTATCTAATTTTTTGTATTTCCCCTAAAGCATGATTCTTCTTGGAAGTGTCCTGGACCCCTTTGAAAACCTGCATAGAATAATGCATAGAATAAAATACACAGACTCACAAAGAAAACTATTGAAATAAGTTATCAATTTTTTTAAAAAGCAAATGCACAGACCCTCTTTTTAGAATAACTATCTTATTACACAGCACAAAGTAGGTGTTTAATAAATGCTTGTTAAGACATCAAAATGGTACAATGGATAGAGCCCTGGACTTGAAGTAACAGGACCCAAGTTTAGACACTTACTAGTTATGTAACTTTGGGCAAATCCCTTAAGATTTCTCTGTCTCATGGGGATAATACGTAAAATGGGTATAATATATAATATGGGGATAATAATAAAAATATCTGTAGAGTGTTTAGCAATATAGTAGGTACTTAATATATGTTTGCCCCTTTCTTCCCTGAGTTGAATAGCATTGTAAACCATGAGTAGAATAGAAGGTATTGTGATTGTAAGGAATTGACTAAATGACTTCTTTGTGATCTGGAGGTATAAAGTCTTTCAGCAGATACTTTGATTCTGGAGAGCACATACGTTGATAAGTTATATACTCTCTTGGATGAAACTACTTAAAATGATTTCTCTCTAAGGCACAGTGGTTTATATTGAATTTATTATTTTATGACAGCTTCTTTGGGGTTTTTTTCCCTTCCCATTTTAGAGAGGTATTAGAGAATTGTATGAGAAGCAGAAAGGAGTGGTGACCTTGAGCTCAGTGTATCATTCTTCCTTCGTAGAAGAGGAAGGAGAAATGGAACATTCTTTCTATGGTATACCCAATTCACTTCCAATTGTATATTATCCATCAGTAAAGGTACTGGCAACCAGGGACATGGTTAGTTGTAGATTTACAATGACTATTTACTCAGGACATTTTAGCTTCCAGGGAGGCTGTCAACCTTAAATAATACATCCTGTTTTTCAGGGTTCATGTTCTAAAAGGGTACACAGATATAAAGTAACATCAATTATATGACTTAATTTGCAGCTAAGATGACAAAGACTGAGGGAAAATAAGCAAGATATGAAAGCAAATTGTTAATGATGTTAATAAAGGAAGCTAGAAACACATTACTTTTAAAAATGTTTAAAGCCTTGTGGCTTGGTATATTCCAGACCTATAATGAAACTGATGGTTTACTGACAACAAGCAACTTCCAGGTGAAGGAGTCACCAGTGATCTCTTAGAATTAGTGCAAAATCTGAAGATAGCCATAGGAAATAGCGTAACTTATAAGATGGAAATCAGAGTTTTCTTCTAAATTGCCCTGTTTTGTGTGCTCATGACTCATCTGAAACAAGTTTAAGGAACAATTCAAAACCAACTCACTTACTGATCTATTTACTTCCATGTAAAGATATAAGTAGAACATAAGCTCTTTGAGAATAGAGTCAGTTTTTTGTTCTTTTTTTTTTTTTTTCATTTTTAGCAAATAGCACATTGTTAATAAGCACTTAATAAGTATCAGTTAGGTGACTACATAGTGAATAGAGTTGTTTCCCCTTCCCCCTCCCCCAGGCTGGGATTAAGTGACTTGCCCAGGGTCACACAGCTAGGAAGTGCTAAGTGTCTGAGACCAGATTTGAACTCGGGTCCTCCTGAATTCAGGGCTGGTGCTCTATCCACTGCAGCACCTAGCTGCCCCGTGCATAGAGTTTTTTGAGTTCAAATCTGGCCTCAGATATTTACCAGTTAGTTATATGATCCTGGAGAAGTCAATTCACCTTGTTTGCCTCAGTTTCCTCATCTGTAAAATGAACTGGAGAAGGAACTGGCAAACCATTGCAGTGTCTTTGCCAAGAAAACTCCAAATAGGGTCACAGAGTCAAACACAACTAAATAACAACAAGTATTTGTCAGATCTAATTCAGAAACTAGAACATACTTACCTCATATTTACTTGAATCAACATCCAATTGATTGAGAGAGGCCTATTCTTAGTCAATTTCTGATAAGTTATGACTGAAGTAATGAGAATTCTGAGGTAATTGGCCCAAAGGAATAAGCTATACATATCCATTTATTATAAATTCTAGACCAAAATCAACAGATGTCTAGGCTCATGATCATTTTCAGCTCAATGGTTTTTGATCACAGTAACAAACCATTATTAAATGAGGAAGTCATTGCTGAATGGGCAAAATAAAGTTCTTAATGAGAGGCCTGAGCCAGCTCTTTGCAATCTGATCCATTGCATAGTGATCAATCAGCAATCAAATCATTGAAGCATTTGTATGGGCATAGCGAATGAGGAGATCCATTCTTAAATGATGAAAATGTTAAATATATTCATCCTGCTATAAGGATTTTCAAACTTTCTATTTTCTAAGAACTCCCATGACATTCTTTCTGTTTTCTGATTCTGCGTGATAAAGAAAAATAGGATTAAGAAAAAAGTCTATCATTTACTCTATTAAAAAGGGCAGCTAGGTGACACAGTGGATAGAATGCAGGAAGATTTGTTTTCTTGAGTCCACATGTGGACTCAGACACTTACTAGCTATGTGACCCCAGATAAATTACTTAGCCCTGCTTCCCTCATTTCTTTTCCTGTAAAATGATCTGTAGAAAAAAACCACTCTAGACTTGGCTCTTTTCAATAATGATGTGATTCAAGGCAAATCCAATAGATATGATAGAAAAAGAGCCATCCATATCCAGAGATAAAACTATGGAGACTGAATGTGGATCAAAGCATTGTGTTTTCACCGTTTGTTGTTTGCTTGTTTTCTTCCCTATGTCTCTCCCCCCCCCCCTTGGATCTTATTTTTCTTGTACAGCATGACAAATATGAAAATATCTTGAGAAGAATTATACATGTTTAATCTATATTGGATTGCTGTCAAGAGGAGGGAAGGAAAGAAATTTGGGAACACAAGGTTTTACACAGGTGAAAACTATCTTTGCATGAATTTGGAAAAAATTTTAAAAGCCATTAAAAAGGTAAATGTCAAAAACTAATAAATTTGGAGAAAATAATTACTATAGTTATCACAGCAAGAAAATCCCCACCAACATTTTTCTAAATTAAAAAAAAATAAATGGGGTCATGAAGTCAGATATATTCGAAAAAATGGTTAAACACCTACTTTATAAAAGATTACCACCAAACAACAGTCTAGGACTCTACAATATCTATCTTCATCACTTTTCCCAGTACATATTAAATTTTAGAAGAAAGGAAATACAGAAGGAAGCCAAAGATGGAAGGAAAAAAAGTATTTATCAAGTGCCTACCACATGATAGCTTCTTTATATGCCATCTTACTTGACCCTCACAACCAATCCATTTTACAGTTAAGGAAACTAAGGCAGAGATTGAGTGCCTTACCCAGAGTCACATAACAACTCGAGTTTTTCTGACTCACCTAGGCAGCTAGATCCCTTCTATTTCATGTGGTACCTGAAGCTCATTACTATTATCAGGCATCTATTAGGAACTTTGCAGCTTTCATCTTTCAGAGCTCCTTAGAACTTTGCCATACATCCATGGTTGCAAAATCCTGGACCCCAACAGTAAATTAGTGTTGGATGAAGAAAAGATTAATTATATCTCAATTTTTTATGCAGAAATAAATTTTCTATGCAAATCTTGCTCTTTTTTTCACTGCTTACTTTTGATCTCATCAAATTTTCTGCTTATTGTGTTATTCTGTCACCTTGATTTATATGTCTACTGGCATGTGCATCAACTAAATTCTTCAATATCTCGATGGATTTGTGATGTCCTGGCCATTCCCTCCATTAATGTTGATTGTAGCTTATCCTCTTCCTTTTGTGCTTTGTATGTAGTGAACATGAAAAGTAGATTGGTTTATGTAGTAGTTTGAACTCTGGCCAACAGATATCCAGCAAAGCCTGTGTTACAGGGACAAATTTAGACATCTTATCTGGGATCTGGCCCTCTCCGTCTCCAAGTCTGCCTTTGTGGGGAGCAAGAGAAGGACTACAACTGGGTACTTTATAATTTATTTTTCTATCTCCAAGAGATTTGTTGAGCTAGAATTATGTCAATTTGCCATATTTCAAACACTTGAAATCTAGTGGTACAATGTTCTTTTTTAGGATTTGAGAATAAAAGTCACTTTCACAGGGAGGATAAAGGTTACTCTTAGCTCTTCTACACACACACACACAGATTACTGTTTACATAAAAGATGATTATGAATATTGAGCAACTAAAGGTGATAATTAATAGAAATTGGGGAAGTTAAGCAGCTTAGAGTAAATGATGGAGTACACAAGAGTAAATTAATTCTTCAGTTTAGGAGTAAGATATAACTTCGGAACAACCAAGAAGAGAAACAAACTAGGGAAGGATGCTTTCAGTAATCTCTAGGAATCAAGGGATATGTCTAAGAGACAATTTCTTTCACATAGGGGTTGCCATTCACATTTTTTGCCTCCTCTCATAGATCTCTTTCTCAAACTTTACTTTCTCCATTCCTTCTCCAGAAAGATGCTATCTATACTTGCACAACATGACAAGCAAGTTCAGAGTCTCTCAGCCACTTAGGAGTCATATCTCACTTAGTGTTCAATCTTATAAGACTCATCATGAGGAACCTGTCCTATCCATTCGGGGTTACATATGGATCCTTCACAAAGAAGCCACTCTTGGAAGAAGTCTTCTAAATCTTTTTATATTTTTGATGGTACAATATACAACTTAGTATAAATCAATATGTGTAGTTCTTTAATGTCACATTTCCTGAGTGATATCCTTAAGCCACTATTGAGTATAACTCATTAGAAATATGCTAGTTTGCTTATATCCACCATATACAATTAAAACTTCAGTACTAATTCCCCTAAAGGGAATTAATTTTCATAAACTGCCACAATCTTAATTATCTAAAGATTGTGTTGTTAGATTTCAACTGTGGATCATCACTGGGGATACCATTTCTATTGAAAAATTGGTACCAGGAAGCAGTTCACAATCAACAAAATCACTGTATAACTTTTCAAAGGCAATCTACCTTACACTATTTTTCTTTTTTCTTTTATTTTTTAAAATAATTTTTATTATATATATTTTTATATAATATTATCCCTTGTATTCATTTTTCCAAATTATCCCCCCGCTCCCTCTACTCCCTCCCCCCGATGACAGGCAATCCCATACATTTTACATGTGTTACATTATAACCTAGATACAATACATGTGTGTAAATACCATTTTCTTGTTGCACAGTAAGCATTAGATTCCGAAGGTACATGTAACCTGGGCAGACAGATATTAGTGCTAACAATTTACATTCACTTCCCAGTGTTTCTTCTCTGGGTGTAGCTACCTCTGTCCATCATTGATCAACTGGAAGTGAGTTGGCTCTTCTTTATGTTGAAGATTTCCACTACCATCAGAATATATCCTCATACAGTATTGTTGATGAAGTGTACAGTGATCTTCTGGTTCTACTCATTTCACTCAGCATCAGTTGATGTAAGTCTCTCCAGGCCTCTCTGTATTCCTCCTGCTGGTCATTTCTTACAGAGCAATAATATTCCATAACCTTCATATACCATAATTTACCCAACCATTCTCCAACTGATGGACATCCATTCATCTTCCAGTTTCTAGCTACACACTATTTTTCTTATTCCATTCTGAATCCATTTCATGATACAACAAATCCTTCAACAAATTCTTATATTTCAGGATCTTGCTGCTGAGGAATGCAGAGGGAAAAAATGAAAGGACCTTACACATTCTATGGAAGGAATCAATGTATACAAATGAGGTTGTTTATTGTTCCTCCTTTGGGCTGGAAGCAGAATAACTTCTGGAGGGTAATGTCTTGGGTTACAAGTGAATCTTGGATCTGAGTGAGGCAGAGTTGTGAAAAGTTATCAGACTCACTCTCTAGAGTTATCAGAGCCTGACGACTGGTGACGGACCATGTGGAGGATCCATGTGGAAGAACAACCGTGGTTAGAAAAAAAAATAAACACAATGTATTTAGGGAAAGAGGGAACTAGCAATTATGTGAGGATCAGGAAAGGCTCTTGGAGAAAGTGATGCTTGAGCCCAAAGCAATTGAGGAATTTTGTGATATTGAGGAAAGAAGGGAATACATTCCTAGTTTGGGGACACCTAGCAAAAAAGGCAGGAATAGAAGACAGAGTGACATGTGTGAAAAATAAAGAGAAGTGTGGATGAATTATGGAATGTGGAGAGGATATTATGTATAATGAATGGAAAAGATAGGTTGGGGTCAGGGGGTGACGAGCTGTAAAAGCCCAACAGAAATGTTTGTTTTATTCCAGACAATTGAGAGTCACTGGAATCTGAGTAGCTGAGAGACATCCTTGGATCTTAGAGTGCTTCAGGAAAATCTCTTTGGTAGCTGAGTGATTGATGAATTGAAGTAGAGAATGGTCATCTGTCTTCAAGTCTACCAGGAACTATTGTAATAAATCAGATCAGTAGTGAGCTTTTTGAGTATAGTACTTCGCACAATGATATGGATTCTGTAAATCAGTTTATGGTTAAAAACTACAAGGAAGCTAGTTTTCCCCAGACTCTGTCTAGTTGATGTTGGATGTTATAGAGCAGAATCCCTATGTTGCCTGAAGGAAATGAGAGCTTAATCAACCTCTATTAGCTAAATGACCTCAGGAGAGGTGAAATTCTTTACCATTTCCTTTGTCTCGACTCTCTCTCAAAATCTAACTATTTAGCATCTCTACATTTCTCTTGGGAATCTTCTCAATTCTTTCCAAGTATTTCTATCCTATATAATTTATATTTATACCCTATATAATCTCCTCTTCCCAAAAGCATGATGCAAAAACCATTCTCAAATTCTGCCCGTAGATAAAGATACATTTTGGCAGAGAGAATGCCTCAATGTGGTTTTTCACAACTTTTTTTTTCCCCCCCTCTTCTTTGCTCTCTCAAACCTCGTGATTTGACTCCATCAACAATACCTAACATATAGTAGGTGCTTAATTTTTACTCACTGATGAATAGGGAGAAAAGATCAAATGTCAGAGAAATCTCAGAAGTGGAAATAGCAAGATTTGGCAGCTTATTGTATATGTAGGGTAAAGAAGATTAAATAATCAAGAACAATTCTGAAGTAATAAATCTATAAATTCTGAAAGAATAATAAGACCTTTAACGGAAATATGGAAGTTTGATAGAAATGGGAGTTTTGGGGAAAGAGAATTAGTTCTGTTTTGGAATGCTGAATCTGAAACATCCAATAAGTTCCCCCCTACCCCCACCCTTTGCCATGTGGGACTTGGGTTCTGGAGAAAGTTGTTGTTAGAGAAAGAACTGGGACAAAGGAAGTGGATTAAGAGTTTCACCTGAGGTCTTTAAGACAATAGAGGTTGATTAAAGTCTCTTTTCCTTGAGGCATCAGAGGTCAGTATAAGAATTCTGGTCCGTATATCCTATACCAACTGGATTGCTAGGGAAAACTAGCTTCTTTATAGCTTTTAGCCATAAACTCATTTACAGAATCCACATCAAGAATAATTTGCCTAATGAGGATAATCAAATCCTGGCTGGAGAGCTTCCTCTCCTAAAAGTAGATGTCTAGAGAGGAAAGAGGCAGGCCCAACACCATCTATTGTTATCCAATGTCCATCAGCACTGTCTGTCCTGAATATATATACATATATATATATATATATATATATACACACACACACACACTAAATAATTCTAAATAATTTGCTAACATTAACTCTTATTTGTGTTGCATTTTAAGGTAAGGTGGATGGTGTCAGTATTGTCATCTCCACTTTTATTTTTGTTCTTTACAGATGAAGAATCTGAGACTTCAAGAAGTGATGTAATTTGCTAACATTATACATCTAAAACAAAGTGGTGCTTAGAAACTAGTTCTAAGATGCTTCCAAAGTCACTCAGGTCAAAAGGTACAATAGTTATTTGAAACCAAGCAGGTACTTGATTTCAACCTCAAAGCTCTTTGGCCTTCAGTATGCTCACCCCACATTACAGAATATGGGATCCCAATCTAACAAGTTTGTCTCTAAACTCAACTCTCCATTCTCTATGGAAGTGGTTCTTAAAATGTGGTCCAGAGAATCCTGGGGGTCTCTGAAACCTTTTTAGAGGAACTTTAAATTCAGAGTTAGTTTTTATTTCTAATATGGTAAATATCTATCAATATAACCCACATAAACAAAAACTGCTGATTCTCATTTTTTAATAATATAAATAACAAGGTTGAGATAGAAATACCTAGTTTGAAATAAACATGTAACAAAAATTCACAGTGGCCATTCTTTTTGCCAAAAGGAAGGTTTATTTAGAAGAGTTTGCAGACAAAAATAAGAGGTGAAATAGATACCAGGAATGGTAAATATAAAATAGAATTTGGAGAACATATAGTTAGCAAAGTAAATCATAAGTTCTCCTGGGAAACTCACAATTAACCAGGAGAAAGGAAATACTCTAGGAGATAGGTTAGACTAATCAGAGTTAGCTAGCATAAGAAAGGCACCATTAAAGGGAAGGCACTATGAAGGAGAAAAAAAGAGTGCTTAATAGTGGGCTTAGTCCTGAAGAAATCTTAGCAAAGTTCTCTATCATAATTAGATCTTTTATAGATGAAATACAATCTTGGGGTTTTCCAGGCAGTGCAGATCAATGATATGTTTTGTTTTGTGTGGCACAAAATCAAGAGAGGGTCAAAGAGCTATATGGAATGCACCTGGCAGACCTCTAAAGATTTGCCAGTCAAGATATCCTGAGAAATCTAACTTCCTTTATGTATTCGATTATGCTTGATATGAGTTTACATCATGACTGTCTTAACTTACCGTCTAACTTACAGTAATAAGACAGTCTGGGAAAGTTAATTCTATCCAGGTTGTCTCAAAGGTTGTTATGAATGTCTTTAAAGATGCTAACTACATTGGAGACAGAATGGAAGAATTTAAAATTGACTACAACTTCACATTATTCTATAGGAACAGGATTTGGACTTCTTCCTGACAGGGGAAGATAGTTCACATCATGAAGATACTGAGAACAAAAATTTCTGTGTTTTAGGACCTTGAAGTATCAAAAGTGAGCAGCCCATGGCCTGATCCTGACTAAAATGCAATAACAAATATTTAACAAAACAGATGGGAATATAATAGAATATTAACATGTGTTCTGTTTCTGATACATCTTGGCTGTCATGATCCAGAGCAGTGGTCCTCAAACTTTTTAAATAGGGGGCCAGTTCACTGTCCCTCAGACTGTTGGAGGGCCGGACTATAGTAAAAACAAAAACTCACACTGTCTCCACCCCTCAGCCCATTTGCCATAACCCGGTGGGCCGCATAAACGTCCTCTGCAGGCTGCATCTGGCCAGAGCTGTAGTTTGAGAACCCCTGATCCAGAGCAAAACATTAAGTATCTCAGTGCCCTAAGCAACACTTTAACACTCATAGTTTCAGAGAAGCCACAAATCTGCTTTGGTAGAGAGAATTTCCTTTCTAGGGAGCTCTCTATGCCAGTGGAACCCCCAAACTAATCTCTCTCTGTCTCCTCTGTCCTATTGGTTTTTATCCCTACTGCTGTTGTTTATTGAAGCAAATTCTTCCAGAGACTCTGCTATTCCCTAGGAATAAGTTAGAAATCTTTGGAAATTTAACTCTTTGAGTCAATTCAGTATGTTTTCATAAAAAATGATTTTCCTCCTCTAAGTTGTATTCTCTAGGCCTTCAGTGGTGAATTGGGCTTTTCATGATGAGCCTGTGACTCCCAATGAGTAATTTAGGTATTTGTTGGAAGAATTTGTTCAGGATGTATTTATATGTGTGTATGTATGTTTTTGTCCATGTATTAAGTATGTTGTGCACACATTCATATCTATTCAAACATGTTCCTTATTTCTTATTTTTACATTAAATTCAACCTCCACTTTAAATTACCCAACCCAACTTGATATTCACAGAAATTGTGTTTTAAGCATATATGCTCCATCTCTCAGAGTTGATTTTATCTTTGGGCATCAGGTAGATTTAGATTCAATTCCCACTCTGAAAAACATTCTATGACACTGAGTAAGTCACTTAAAGTCTAAATACTCCCACCAACTGTCTAGGTAAGACTCCATACAGGTAGAGAGGTGGATTTCTTATCGGGAATTCTCTATATGGATAAAAAATCACAAATCCAGGCTCCTCTCCCCACCAAAAAAATTTCTTAATGATATTTTTAGGCTTTTTGAACACACTTCAAATAATATTCTATATGCAAACTATGGAAGACCTTTGCCAAGGTGATCACACTTATTTTCACATTTCCCTGACAGTGATTAAAACCACATATGCATAGAACACTTTTATTTCCATGTGTCTTTGTTTAAAATTTGGGTCTTGACTAATATGGTTGCAGGTTACATGAATGGGTAGAAAAGTAGCCACTTCTATGATCTCAGTTACTTCTTCATATCTATTTCTCATATTTTCTTACTTTCACCCTCCATATTTTATGTTCTAGCAACAGCCAATTCTATCTTTTTTACATGTCACGGGGAAGCCTAAAACATCATTATATACTGCAAAAAGGACCTCATTTTTTATTAAAAAACTGGACTAGCAAAAATAATATGCAATATATTGATATAGGTTAAATGACCTTATCACAAAGATAACTCATTATAATGAAAAGTTTGAAGGTTGGTAGGTAGAGTATGGTTCTCATGTACCCCATTATTTCAGTAGAAGCAGCATAGTATAGTGACATGATCCCTAACACAGAACTCACTCAAGGAAGCCTATGACTATAGCATCACTGGATCCAGATTCAAATTTCACCTTTCTATGTAGCAACAAGTCATTAAACCTCTACCACCTATCAATTTCCTCATTTGTAAAATGAAAGAGAGGACTAGATTGCCTATGGCTCTAATTCTATTATCCTATGTTCCCTCTCTGAAAAAAAGCAGGTTTTTTTGTCTTATTTTGTTTTGTTTTTTGCACTTGGGCTAGTCATGTGACTTCTTTGATTGACAATCTCCATCTGTCAAAAGGGAGGTATACAATTTCTACCTTGCCAACCTTGTAGGCTTGTTTCCAAATGAGACTACATATGTAAAACTTCTTCATGAACTTGAAAAATTATATAAAGGCAAATTATCATGAGGCTTTCCCAGATTCTTTTGAAAGGGTCCTAAGGATCAGGATAATGAGTTAGAGCAAAAAAGACATTTGATAGCTAATTTACCAGCTGCTAGCCCCATTTTCTGTACAAAATCTGTCTCTAATAAGCCAAAAAAAAAAAATCCAATCTACTAACCCCCATTTAATGTATACATTTTTGTAAGGCCAGATCTATTAGATCGTAAAATTCTAAGTTACCCTAAAGGATTTGGCAAGTCTAGCTAATGCAGCTGATATACCCTAGCCCTGAAGTCAGAAGGACCTGAATTTAAAATCTGGCTTCAAATATTTATTAGCTATGTGATCTTGGGCAAGTCACTTAACCCTCTTTACCTCAGTTTCCTTATCTGTAAAATGTACTGGAGAAGGAAATGGCAAACTACTCCAGTATCTTTGCCAAGAAAACCTCAGATGGAGTTATGCAGAGTTGGATATGACAGAAATGACAACAAAAATTTCTATTACCATTGGCTTGAAATCCCAATGGCTATATTCCCTTCAACTATTAAGTATCAGCGACTAATGCACCAGTTTCATACAAACGCTTAATATTAATTAGTTTTTAGAAAGTTATATTTATTCATAGATATAACAATGATATCTTTGAATAAATAACAAGACATAAGTACAAATGTTTCTTTCTCCAATATTTCATATGCTTACTCTCCTCTGTACTACATATGGGGGAGAGAAGACTCGGCACTTAGTTCAGTTTCTACTGAACTACATTTCTGTATTAGTTCTATCAAATTCATGTTCTCATGTAGTTGGTGAATGAAGCTTTATCACAGCTTCCACTAGTATAGATCCAGAAAGTTGCTCCTTGTTTTTTGGGAATCAGTACTGGACTGGCTATACAACTTGTCCGAATCTCCAAATCCTGGATTCTTTTGGTCCATTCTCCTAACTTTTCAAACTTCATTAAGGTCATAGAGCCTACTCAGCCTTCACCAGAGAATGGAAAACAATAAATGGAAGCTAAGAAATGAGACTTTTCTTAGGGCCTCTCCCATTATAATCTTTCACTGGATAAATGGTAGAAGATAGCTAAATTCTTTTGACTGTCTTAATAGTCAATCAAAGAGCCTTCCATGAGCAGATCAGAACCAATACTATAGGATGCCTATGCATTCACCATAATTTCTCTGAAGCACTCCCCTTGACCTGTAATCATCATGATTCTCTTGGAAGCAAGCTCCTCAGCCTTTCCATGTAGAGAGATATTGTCCCAGGCACTCTGTGAATGTTCCAGGACTGCTTCCCCTTACATCAATCTCTTTGAATAATTTGTAAAAATAAGAGAAAAGGTATATTGATCATTTGCCACCTTTGAGGTTCAACTCAAACCTTTCAATCAAATATGGTGTTATAAAGAAAAAAATTCCCTGCTAAACAGCTATCTAAACTCATTGGTGTGTGAGTAAACAATTAAACAAAGCAAAGCTTCACAGTTTCCTCATTAAAGATTAGGACTAATCCTAATGCTTAAGTCCACAGAAAACCATTTAAGTTATGTATTTGGAAATCTTTATCACTCTGTTGCTCCAGGGAATGACTGAACTTTAATCCTGATATAGTCCTCATGATACTCCAGCACAGTTGACAAGGTTTTAGAAACATTTGCTAAATATTAACATTCTGATCTTTGCCAAATCATAACTGAAGTATAATTTCCCTCTGACATGAATAATAGAAGCATACTCATTTCAAATTTTAAAAGTTCAGTTTAATTAATAAATGTTCGTTAAATGAATGAATTGGTAACTATACATTCTAGGTGTTTGTTTTTTTTTTTTTTTTAAACTGGTTCATTGAAATTGGCTTCAGAGCCCATGTTGAGAAGCCATGATATTGAAATGAATTTGAGGATAAAGCATACTGTTTGTTTGTGGTTGGAATTATAAAAAAAACAAAACAAAACAAAAAACATGACTGGCATAGGACAACAAGTGGATCATAGTGGTTCTTACCAATATATGTGCTAATGAGCATCCATATATCATGGATAGAATTAGCTACCTAAAGAAAATCCTGCCATATAATTTAGAGATCAGAAATAACTGTTCAATAACTCTGATAATACACATCAGATAGTGTCAGAAATATCTGCCAGTATGATGGGAGAGATCCAATGCCTAATCCAAAGTTACAGATAACACAGGAAGGCCAGCAAATGGCACAAAAAAAGTTTAGAAACTCAAAAATGCATGTATAATATTGTATAATAACAGCATATTTTATCTTTTAATGCATAAATGTATACAGTTTTTTAAAGTTAAAATAAGTTAAAAATCTCTCTCTCTCTCTCTCTCTTTATATATATATATCTATATATATATAGATACTTTACAATGTATATATATATATATATATAGAGAGAGAGAGAGAGAGAGAGAGAGAGAGAGAGAGAGAGAGAGAGAGAGAGAGTTTACAAAAGGAACATAACAGCCAGCAGATGACACACAAAGGTTCCTATATTTTACATGGATTTTTCCATATGGGAAGAGAGAGTATGCTGAGTCCCTAACTCCACAAAGTCAAAAGGATAACTGCACTTTGTGTCAAGTGTTATGTACCTACAAAGCAATATAAAGCATGATCTCTGCTCTCTAGGAACATAAATTCTAGTTGGAAAAACACAATGTAAATATAGGATCACAGATCTAAAACTGAAAGAGACTTCAAACAACATGAAGTTCATCTTTTCCCCTACTTTCCTCTAAACAAGGAAATTCAGACCTAGAATGGTAAGTGACTTATTTAATGTCATATAGGCAGTAGGTATAAAGGCAGAATTTGAACCCTGGTCTTCAAGTTCCAGAGTCAGTACTCATACTCCTATACTTCTAACATAACATGAAGAGTTAACAGCGAAGTTAAAAGAAGTAATGTCAATATAGGAGATATCTCTGGGTGGAATATCATCTATTGCTTGATAAGTATAGAAAATGAATGTTTTGAGTTTAAAAAAAAACAACCTGATAGTTATTTTAATCTGGAAAGGCTTTATGAAGATATGAGATTTAAATTGGGCCCTGGAAGTTCTTTTATGCCACCTGTGATATATTGAAGTCATGATGGGGAAAGTCATGATGTGGAAGGGATAACTGTAGGTGATCGAAAATATTTATTTATTGATTTATTGACTAAATAGCATCATGATATGCTAGAAAACATATTTTCCCTGAAGTTAGAGGATCTGGCTGCAAATCTTGCCTCTCACACTTTCTACCAGTATGACCTTTTACAAATTACATAACTACCTTTGGCTTCAACTTCCTCATTTGCGTAATGAAACTTGTTGGACTAGATGGCAGTCTGTTCTCTTCACTCTAGTTCATGATCCTATGATCCTTGATACTTTACAATGTATTTTCTTTCTTGTTGCTATAATGTGACTCCTTTCATGTCATAAGATATGTTTAAAGAACTCATTTATGAAGAATTTCTGGAGACCAAACCATATGTCTTTTTGTACTGCTTTTTTCCTTGCATCAGAAATACTAATCTGGGTTCTTTTTTAATTCCAGGAGCCTTCATGATCCCATTCCTCATTCTTCTGGTCCTTGAAGGAATCCCATTGCTTCATCTGGAATTTGCCATTGGACAAAGGCTAAGAAAGGGCAGTGTTGGTGTCTGGAGCTCTATCCATCCCACCCTTAAGGGAGTAGGTAAGTCATTAGAATTTAAAATGGCCTTAGCAGGTCAACCAGACAGGGAATGTGCAACTTTTGTTTTTATTATATAGTTTCCATGTAGAATTTGGTCATCATATTCAATCAGTCTTACAAGCTTTTTTAGACACTGCAAAATGCTTTATGCTTTGATTAAAAGGATCAATTTTAGATGTTCTTCAGGATGATTATGGAAGTGAATTTACTTTTATTTGGGGATGTCAAAGATCAACTCAAGATATATTTGCACTATGCTGCCCTTGCCAGGTACCTGGAGTGACCCAGTGATCAAAAGCATCTTACCTATAGTTACTTAATACATATCTTTGGGATAATTTTAGAGGTCATCTGGTCCAGTGCCTTGTATGGTACAGGAATTCCCCCTCTAAAACATCTTTGATGGCCATCCAGCCCTATTTTGAATGTTTCCAGGGAATTTAACATTGGCTTCCGTGTCTGCTGGTTTTTCATTGAGATTTAAATAGTTATAAAAGCTGAGCAAGACTTTATTGTTTCCTTCATTAATGGAATGGATCATCACTTCCCCAGAATGCAAAGTAGATACCCAACAGTAGCATTCAATAGAACAAAAAAAATTATAAGCATACCCATATATTGCAGAGATAATTTTTGATTAGTTTAGTAACTTGGAGGAAAAATAGTATTTGCTTGCTCTAGTTAAAGACATTTATTTCTCATACAAAGACTCCATGTCTCAGCAGCAGGATGGCCTAAACTCTGATTCAAAATTCAATAAACATTTATTAAGAATTTTCTGAGTGAACAAAACTGTTTAGTATTAAGTACATAATATTCAGATTCCTCAAGGAGCTTGTACTGCTAATGGGTATTTGGGAGGAGGGATAGGAAGGAAGAGTTAGGAGACATTATATATGCACAAATAAGTTTGATATTAAGTAGGCTGTGAGGAAGAGGAAGAAAAAAGACAAAATGTTCAGGGATTATTTTACGAAGCCAAGATTACTTTTACTCTAAGGGTAAGAGATGGGAGAAGGCTTTAACAGGGAGGAAGATGCTCAGGCTTGAAGGAAAAGAGATTCTATAAGTCAAAGATGATGATGAGATTACATAGGGGTATTCTACATGAATGTATGGAGGATTGAAGATGTTAACTTGGGAGACAAGCTTAATAGACTAGTTTTAATGGAATGTAAATTTGTTAAAGGCAAGACAGGTTCTGTGATGCTAGATTATGGATGTTCCCAAACTCCAGGCTCTTCTGCTCTTATTGTCAGAATTCATTCCATTCTACCAAACTGCCTTTCTGAATGCTTCATCTGGGAATCATCTGCATGGTGATCCTGGCTGAATTCATAGGAGGTGATGAGATCACAAAGCTAAAAGAAACAAGGGCCATCCTTCTGACATCATTCTCTACTTTCTCCTTTGCTTCAATCTATGATGAATTGGTGACCCTCTTCCTTGACAAGATCTATTCCTAAATATGCCATCTTGATTCCATGCAATCCCCTCCCTTCTTTTCTAGTAAATTGCTCCTAACATCACTTTCTTTTTAATCTTCAATCTCTTACTATCTACTGGTCATATCTCCTCCATCTATAAAAAACCCTCCTTTATCCTATCATCCCTGCTATATATCACCCTCTAGATCTCTTTTCTTTCTTAAACTCCTTGAAAAGGTTGTCTATACTAAATATCTCCATTGCCTTCACTTCTCTCTTCTAAATTTTCTTCAGTCTGGTTTGTAACTGCCTCATTCAATTGAAACTGCCCTTTAAGCGAATATAATAAAGATGATAATACTACCTAATTAATGTACTTAGTCCTATACCAGTCAAACTCCCAAGAAACTATTTTACTGACTTAGAAATAATAACAACAAAAATCATCTAGAAAAACAAAACAAGAATTTCAAAGGAATTTATGAGGAAAAAAAAAGCAAATGAAGGTGGCCTAGCTGTTCCAGATATAAAACTATATTATAAAGCAGTGATCATCAAAACCGTTTGGTACTGGCTAAAAAATAGAGCAGTTGATCAGTGAAA
Organism: Sminthopsis crassicaudata; assembly: GCF_048593235.1. Taxonomy (NCBI): domain Eukaryota; kingdom Metazoa; phylum Chordata; class Mammalia; order Dasyuromorphia; family Dasyuridae; genus Sminthopsis; species Sminthopsis crassicaudata. Next base: position 348,944,088 of record NC_133617.1, on the reverse strand, counting down.
TAGATAGGGTTCATAGAACAAAATAGTCATCTAGCAATTATCAAACCCAAAGACCCAAGCTTTTGGGGTAAGAATTCATTATTTAACAAAAACTGTGGGGAAAATTGGAAACTAGTATGGCAGAAACTAGGCATTGACCCACATATAACACTGTATACCAAGATAAGGTTGAAATGGGTTCATGATCTAGATATAAAGAATGACATTATAAACAAATTAGAAGAACATAGGATAGTTTACCTGTCAGATCTATGGAGTAAGAAGGAATTTGTGACCAAAGGAGAACTAGAGATCATTATTGATCACAAAATAGAAAATTTTGATTATATTAAGTTAAAATTTTTTTGTACAAATAAAGCTAATGCAGACAAGATTAAAAGGGAAGCAATAAACTGGGAAAACATTTTTTTCATTGAAAGATTCTGATAAAGGCCTCATTTCTAAAATATATAGAGAATTGACTCAACTTTATAAAAATTCAAGACATTCTCCAATTAATAAATGGTCAAAGGATATGAATAGACAATTTTCAGATGAAGAAATAGAAACTATTTGTAGTCATATGAAAAGGGCTCCAAATCACTACTCAGAGAAATGCAAATAAAGACAACTCTGAGATATTACTATATACCTCTCAGATTGGCTAAGATGACAGGAAAAGATAATGACAAATGTGGGAAAACTATTGTTGGTGGAAATGTGAATGGATCCAACCATTCTAGAGATCAGTCTGAAACTATGTTCAAAAAGCTATCAAACTGCGCATACCCTTTGCCCCAGCAGTATTTCTACTGGGCTTATATCCCAAAGAGATCTTAAAGGAGGGAAAGGGATCCATGTGTGGGAAAATGTTTGTGGCAGCCCTTTTTGTAATGGAAAGAAACTGAAAATTAAGTGGATGCTCATCTGTTGGAGACTAGCTGAATAAATTATGATATATGAATGTTATGAAATATTATTGTTCTGTAAGAAACAACCAGCAGGATGATTTCAGAGAGGGCTGGAGAGACTTGCATGAACTGATGCTAAGTGAAATGAGCAGAACCAGGAGATCGTTATACATTGCAACAACAAGACTATACTATGATCAATTCTGATGGATGTGGCTCTCTTCAAGAATGAGATTCAAACAGATTTCAATTTTTCAGTGATGAAGAGAGCCATCTACACCCAGAGAGAACCATGGGAACTGAGTATAGAGTACAACATAGCATTCTCACTCTTTCTGTTATTATTTGTTTTCTTTTCCAACTTTTTTTTTCCTTATTGATCCAATTTTTATTGTGCAGCAAGATAACTATATAAATATGTATACATATATTGGATTTAACATATATTTTAACACACTTAACATGTATTGGACTACTTGACATTTAGGGGAGAAGGTGGGGGGAATAATTTGGAACAGAAGGCTTTGCAAGGGTCAATGTTGAAAAAATTACCCATGCATATGTTTTTCAGATAAAAATATAAATGTAATAAATATATAAATATAAATAAAATAATAATAATAAAAAAGAAACTTTCCTTTACAAAATTACAAGTGACCCCTTAATTTGATTAGTTCTTTTCCTTCTTGACTTCTCTGTGGAATTGGTCACCATTGATCATCTCTTAAATATTATCTCTCTGATGGTTTCTCCTCTTTTTTTTTTCTCCTCCTTTTTTTTTTTTTTTTTTTTTTTTTTTTTTTTTTGAGGCTGGGGTTAAGTGACTTGCCCAGGGTCACACAGCTAGGAAGTATTAAGTGTCTGAGACCAGATCTGAACTTGGGTCCTCCTGAATTCCAGGCTGGTGCTCTATCCATTGCACCACCTAGCTGTCCTGGTTTCTCCTCTTGATTGCTCCATTTCATCCTTCTTTGTTGAATATAATTTATGGAATGTTTATTAAATGTGGATGTGGATCAAAGCTCTGTCTTGGGCTCTTGTTCTTTTATCACTATATTATCCTGCTTAGTGATCTCATTACCTCTAATGAATCAGGATTGCATGCAGATGAAACATTAGAAAGGTAGTTTTGAATTCTGAACATTACATCATGCGTGATACAGGCTCAAATCCTGTTTCCAAATCATATTTGCAGCATTGGCCTCTTCCTCACACAGGACACTTCATCTCCTTTCTATCTCTCTTTGTATTGCTTATCTTCCATTCTGGAAGAGCTCTCCTTTATCTCCATTTCTTAAAATCCTCAGCTTTTTAAAGGATCAGTTTAAATGGCAACTTCAGTAGGCTGTGAGTACCTTCCCTTTTCAAGTTGATTTCCATCTAACTCTTTATTGATCATTTGTGTTCTTATTTATATGTTTTTCTCCTTCAACAGATTATAAATTCAATGAAAGCAAGAATCCTTTTTGCCTTTCTCCCAGGACTCAGCACTAAGAACATTGTTGTTGAGTAATTTTTTTCAGTCATATCCTACTTTTTATGATCCCATTTGGGATTTTCTTGGCAAAGATACTGGAAGGATTTGTCATTTCCGTCTCTAGTTCATTTTACATATGAAGAAACTAAGTCAAATCAGGTTAAAAGATTTGCCTGTGGTCACACAGCTAGTGAATGACTGAGGCCAGATTTGACCTCACAAAAAGGAGCATACCTGACTCCAATCTCAATATTCTATCTACTATGTCACTTACAAATACTTTTTTCTGATAGACTACAAATTTCTAAATCAACCTATCTTAGAGACAATAGGGAATCACTGAAGATTTTTGAATGAATTGGCTATGTCTGAAGAAAATCATTTGCTAACTGTGTGAAGAATGGATTAGAGATGGGAAAAACTGGTGGAGGAAATCCAGTTAGGTGGCTATATTAATAGCCCAGTTTAGAAGTAATATAAATATTAAGATAATAAGGTGAATGGTGATAAGGGAAGGAAAGTGAAATAGATTATGTATATACACTCAACAGAATTTATCAAGAGATTGATAGTTCAATACCTATCTGGTTAGAGGGTGGAGAAAGAGAAGAATCAAAGATGACTTTAAAGTTTGAATCTGAGTAACTGAAATGATCATAGTAGTCTGTACTATCACCGGGAATAGGAAAGTTCAGAAGACATGGAGGTCTTTGGAGATGATGAATTTCCTTTTGGGTTTATTGAATTGATATGGAAATTCTAAAAGCTAAAGAATGGAATCTTTCTGAAGACAGGAAAACTTGGTTTTAATCTCCAGTAACAAATACAGATCCTTCTCCAGGCTTGGTGCTTCATAAATATCTGAATTGAATTGAAAAGAAATTGTGTAGTTACACATGCTCAGTTTCACCATCATAGTTAGTGGCATGATAACTAATAATAATAATATAAATTGTAGGGGCAGCTAGGTGGTGCAGTGGATAGAGCACCAGCCTTGAATTCAGGAGGACCCGAGTTCAAATCTGGTCTCAGACACTTAACACTTCCTAGCTGTGTGACCCTGGGCAAGTCACTTAACCCCAGCCTCAGAAAAAAATAAAAAATAAAATGGGATAAAATTGATCCCCAAGAACCACAAGTATGCAATACTTTTTTAACCTAATTAAACTATGGAGCACAATGTAACATAATAAAACTGGTCCTTTTATTCTATAATTTATTCTATAATTTTATTCTATAATTTGCTACTGGCTCTCTCCTTTTTCCACCTCCAAATTAGTTTGAGTGGTAGTTTTACTGTATCCTTACTTTGCCAGTGAAGAGCCACCCTCTTGGTATTTTTGGGAAATTGGCTTTGCTTATCCTTCCTACATAGAAGAGGTTGATTTATAGTGCTATTGTAAACTGTCATAGGATTTGGCTTGATCCCAAAGAAGAGATATGAAAAAATATTGCTTCCCCAAATTGCAGAGGTTGGAGTCCATTGTTGTAGAAAATTACCTGTCAGATTTTTTTGTTGTTTGCATGTTGTCTCCTCACAATACTTAAGAGACCTCCTTAAGAGAGGGATTATCTTTTCTTATATCTTCAGTACATAGTGACAATGCCTTTCACATAGCAGATGTTTACTAAATGTTTATTGCCTGACTAGCAAAATGATTGATTTTACTGATTTTTTTTCTTAGAAAAATTCTTTGTGATAAAGGATGGTATTCTGGGAAGAAGGAGAAGGAAGAATATGGGGGGAATCTAGGGAGTATAAAAACAAAAAAAAAAAACAACACAAATTTATATAAATATTTTGTAGACAGGATTAGAAGGGAAGCAATAAACTGGGAAAACATTTTTACATTGAAAGATTCTGATAAAGACCTCATCTCTAAAATATATAGAGAACTAACTCTAATTTATAAGAAATCAAGCCATTCTCCAACTGATAAATGATCAAAGGGACATGAACAGACAATTTTCAGATGAAGAAATTGAAAAGGTGTTCCAAATTATTATTGATCAGAGAAATGCAAATTAAGACAACTCTGAGATAAATCACTACATACCTGTCAGATTGGCTTAGATGACAGGAAAAGAGGGGATGTGGGAAACCTGGGATACTGATGCATTGTTGGTGGAGTTATGAACGGATCCAACCGTTCTGGCGAGCAATTTGGAACTAGACTCAAAAAGTTATCAAACTTTGCACACCCTTTGATCCAGCAGTGTTACTATTGGGCTTATATCCCAAAGAGATATTAAAGAAGGGAAAGGGACCTGTATGTGCAAAAATGTTTGCGGCAGCCCTTTGTGTAATGGCTAAAAACTGGAAATTGAAAGAATGCCCACCAATTGGAGAATGGCTGAATAAATTGTGGTATATGAATGTTATGGAATATTATTGTTCTATAAGAAATGACCAGCAGGATGAATACAGAGAGGCTTGGAGAGACTTACATGAACTGCTGCTAAGTGAAAGGAGCAGAACCAGGAGATCATTATACACTTCAACAACAATACTACATGATGATCAATTCTGATGGACGTGACTCTCTTCAACAATGAGAGGATGCAAATCCGTTCCAATTGATCTGTAATGAACAGAACCAGCTACACCCAGAGAAAGAACACTAGGAAATGAGTATGGATCACAACATAACATTTCCACTCTTTCTGTTATTGTTTGCTTGCATTTTTGTTTTTTCTTCTTGGGTTATTTTTACCTTCTTTCTAAATCCAATCTTTCTTGTGCAACAAGATAACTGTATAAATATATTGTATTTAACATATACTTTAACATATCTAACATGTATGGGATTACCTGCCATCTAGAGGAAGGGGTGGAGGGAAGGAGAGGAAAAGTTAAAATAGAAGTTTTTGCAAGGGTCAATGTTGAAAAATTACCCATGCATATATTTTGTATATAAAAAGCTATAATAAATAAAATAAAATAAAATAAAATGGAAGGTCTTTACTGACTGCAAAATTTTTTTTAAAACCTATTAAATTCTGAAATGTACAGCATGTAGTAAAATTTTTACTATACTTTTAGAGTTTTAATAGCTTAATACTGCACTAAGACTTTTGGGATACCCTATATATTATATATCTTTTCCCATATAGTATCCCAGAGGTCAAATATCACCTTATCATTGTTTTGACTATCAAAAAGCAATTATGTTTGGTTTAAGTAAATAATCTTCATTTGCCTGGCACAGTGCCTTTAAACATAGCAGGTTATAAATGTTTGTTTATTTGAATTGAAGTAGGTACATTTCATCATAACCCATAACTCTTTCTCTTTTTCTCTAGGCATTGCTTCCATGTTTGTTTCCTTTATGGTAGGCTTGTATTACAATACCATCATTGCCTGGGTCATGTGGTATTTCTTCAACTCTTTCCAAGATCCCTTGCCTTGGAGTGCTTGTCCACTCAATGAAAACAGAACAGGTAATAGCCAGGGCCTTTGGTATTAGCTGGAGCTATTCTATCACTGATTGGTTTTCAATGATGAATGCAACTATATGTCACTTTAACCAATGGAAGAGAAAAATGAAAAATCTGGAATAGAAACCAAAACGTGTATCTTAAATGCACTGAGCAGAGCGAGATTAAATGGGAGCTTATTATTTAAAGGAATTTTCTGTTGTCTTTTAATGAAATACTTTCCATTTTAAATGAAGAATGAGATAATGTGTTTAAAGTATTTTGCAAACTTAAAGTAGTATATAAATGCAAGTTATTGCCATCATCATCATCATCATTATTATTATTACTCCTTAATGTTTCAATTTCATGAATGTATATTTTGGAATTTAAGATATGTTTAAAATACAACATACCTAGTATCAACATGAAATGAAATAGCTGTTCTGTTCGTGTGTGAATTTATTCTTTTTTTTTTTTTTTAATTACATTTTAAAGAGGGAAAAAGTCTAAGGTTATAGAATCTTAGTTTTAGTGCTAGAGAGCTAGATGGGATCTTAAGGTTATCTAATCTAATCCCTTTATTTTATTGTTGAGGAAACTGAGACCTGGAAAAATGAAGTGAAATTGAAAGGAATTTGAAATCACACAGGTAGCAGAGCCAGAATTTAAAATTAGAAACACTCATTCCAGACTGAATATCCTTTCCACAATACCTTGCTTCTTCCTTATAAATTTCCAGATGGAATAACAGACTGAAATGAAGATTTTTTTTTTTATGAGGCCAATTGGTACTGTAGTTAAGTTTTGGGATCAGCAGACCTGGCTCCAAATCTCAGCTTTACCACTTCTAACTGTATAACTTTGAACCAGTGGCCTAAATCTCATTGGATTTCATTTGTTCATTAATTGGATAATCACATTAATACTACCTTTCTCTTGGTGATTATTGTGATGAAAGTACTTTGTGAGCGTTAAAAGAACTATAGAAATATGTATTACTAAGGCTAAGAAGAGGAGGAGATTTTAAGCTCCTTGAGAGAGGATCTGTTTTTCATCTTTACACCAATCAGTGTCTGACATAGAGTAGTCGCCTAATAAATGATTGTTTGATTATTCAACTGGAAGATACTAATTAATAGCTTAGTGCCACATACTATCTTCAAAAATAATTATTTGAAGTAATCTGTTCTTGATATGCTATTAGGTACTGCATAAAGTAAATTAATTGAACCAGTTCCTGGCCCTTAGAATTTCATAGAGAGGAAGTACCCATTCCCTAAGTATAAAGCAGTTGTTTTGTTGCTTCTATATATATCAGAGGATTCTATATACATCTGTGGATTCAAAACTTCCTCTAGACATTGCTTCCATGTTTGTTTCATTTAAGGTAGCTTTGTACTACAATACCATCATTGTTTGGGTCGAGTAGGATTTCTTCAACTCTTTCCAAGATCCCTTGCCTCTGCCTGTGGATTCAGAACTTCTTATTGAAGCCTTTTCATCAGGGCTTGTAAAAATATGATAATTTTTGGAGAACTTTAGCTCCTTTAAACAGTATTTGAAATTATCTTTCATGATCATGCCCCCAGGTTTCACTCTCCAAAAACCCAGCTCAATACAGAATGCACCATGAGATATCCTTGTCTTGTACCCTATTTAAAGGGACCTATTACTTATTGTTCATCTCACCTCTAACTGTTAAAAATTCATTTCATAGTCAGGCTGCAGTGTAGATAAATTGACTTACAGCCTTTCTCTCCACTCTACTTTGTACCCTCTTATCTTCACTGAAAGAACTGAAAGGCAAAGAAAAGAAGGTGAAGAAAATGGTTCAGTGGAATTCTTCATTCATTAAGCTACATTTCACTGTCTTTAGGACTTTTTCTTTTTGGGGTAGAGGTGGGGAGGTAATCTGGATTAAGTGACTTGACCAGGGTCACACAGCTAGTACATGCCTGAGGTCATATTTAAACTCAGGATTCCCTGATTCCCCCGGCTATTGCTCTATCCACTTTGCCAATTAAGCCTCATTCTTCTTGACTGAAAAGTCCCTCCAGGAAACCAGTTCCTGGGAATTTTTCTAAGTCTTGGATGATGGTCTAATGGCTTTTTCCAAAGAGAAAAGCTACCAACATTATCACTAATTTCCAATTAATTTACTTATTGCAGAGCCAATATCAGAAAATTTGCTAAACTGTTTTGTTCCCACTTCAGGTTATATAGAGGAATGTGCGAAGAGTTCTTCAGTGGATTATTATTGGTATCGAGAAACTTTAAATATTTCTACCTCCATTGATGACTCAGGATATATTCAGTGGTGGATCTTGCTGTGTTTGACATGTGCTTGGAGTGTCCTTTATGTGTGTACCATCAGAGGCATTGAAACAACTGGAAAGGTATTCAGATTTAAAATCTTTGGTGTGATGCCTGGAGCTAGAGGGAGGGGAAAAAAAAAAGACAGAAGGGATAAGAATGACTTCTTTAAAACCTCAGCCTTTAGGCTAGAGAAAAATCATGAGATTATATATTGGAAGCTTATAAGGGACCTTTGGTGGTGATGGTGGTGGTAGTGGTGGTGGTGGTGGTGAGGATGATGATTTATATAGCGCTTTAAGGTTGGTAAAACATTTGGCAAATGTTATCCATTTTAATTCTCACAACAACTCTGGGAAGTAATAGCAATTACTATCTTCATTTTACAACTAAGAAAACTGAGGCAAACAGGTTAAATTACTTGTCCAAGGTCATATAGATAGTGACTGTTGTTGGATTAGAATTCAGGTCTCCCTAAGTCCAGCACTTTATCCACTTTGTCACCTAACTGCCTATAGGAGGACAGTCAGTCCAATTTACTCATTTAAAGATGGAGAAACTGAGGCACAAGGAGTCTAAGTGACTTGTCCATGTTCATAGATCTAATAAGTGTTTGATATAGAATCTACACTTCAGTCTTCTTGCCTCTTAGCCCAGTGCCCTGCCCATTATTCCCTATTGCATCGAGAAATGATCATAACAGCATACTGGTGAATCTAAAATTAATGGGAAATACTATTATTATTATTATTATTACTACTACTACTATCACCATCATTGCTACTACTACCACTATTACTATTATACCACTACTACCACTACCACCACCATTACTATTACTGCAACTACCACCCCCCCCCCACCACCACCACTACTACTAATGTTTATGTAATACTTTAAATTTTACAAAATACTTTACATTATATTATCTCATTTGCTCCTTACAACAATTCTGTAATATTGTGTCATTATTATCCTTGTTTTACAGATAAAGAAACTGAGCCTGAGAAATATTGCTTTTTTATTGAAATTTTTTTATTTTCAAAACATTTGCAAGGGTAATTTTTTAACACTCACCCTTCAAAAACCCTGTGTTCCAATTCCCTTCACTTCCTCCATTCCCTCCCCTAGATAGCATGTGATCCAATATATGTTAAGCATGGTAAAAATACATGTTAAATGCAATATAGGCATACATATCTATATAATTATCTTGCTGCACAAGAAAAATCAGATCAAAAGTGAAAAAAATGAGAAAAAATAAAATTCAAGCAAATTACACCAAAAAAAGTGAGAGTGCTATGTTATGAACCACCCTCAGTTCCCACAGTCCTCTCTTTGGGTGTAGATGACTCTCATTATCACAAGATCATGGGAACTGGCCTGAATCATCTCATTGTTAGAAAGAGTCACGCCTGAGAATATAGTGACTTATCCAGAATTACACAACCAGTTAGTGTAGGGAGCAGGATTTAAATTAAGCTCATCTTGACTCAAGTCTAGTTTCCTATTCATTTTCCACTTTGCCTCAAGAAAAAGGATCCACATAAAATCCTGGCCTATGATGAAGATAAATTAATAGGGCTAGAGACTGTGTGGTAGATAGAATTCTGGGCCCAGAGTCAAGAAGACCTGAATTCAAATCTAGCCTCACACACTTACTAGTGGTGTGACACTGGGCAAGTCACTTAATTTCTGTTTACTTCAGTTTTCTAATCTGTAAAATGGGGATATTATCTCACAGGGTTGTTAGAATCAAATGAAATAATATTTATAAAGTATTTAGCACAATGCCTGGCATATAATAAACATGCTTTCTTACCCTATATAGAAATGATTCCCTGATCCAAGTTTTTCTATTAAATGGGGCATGACTTGTTTACATTATTTTTCTTTTTTTACACAACTAGTCTCTTTTATTTCTCTGTGGTAATTTACAAAATATTTCACAGGGTTACACTATTTGTCATTAATTCAACTGCCTTTGCAATTTGCCAGGTTTTCCAGGATACACGTCCACTCAGAGAAGGACATTAAAAAACAAACAAAAATTTTTTGTATCTCCTTGGCCAATGCATACATATGGTCACTTAACTTATATTTGCTTGGCTATTCAGAATAAGAGAATTAATTCTATTCTGGCAAATACTGCTGAGAAATGACACTCTTAAAACAAACAAACAAACAAACAAAAAACCTAACTACAGCTAAGCGCACTCCAAGTTTATGTGTTTGTGTCTTTATTCATTCATACAAGAGGTATTTATTGGGAGGGTTAGATAACTTAGTGAACAGAGCATCAGTCTTGGAGTCAGAAGCACCAAATTTAAATCCAGCCTCAGATACTTAACACCTACTAGCTATGTAACCTTGGGCAAGTCACTTAACCCCAATAACCTTGCCAAAAAAAAAAAAAAAGAGAGAGAGAGAGATTTATCAAGTGTTTACAATATGCCAGGCATAATGCTAGACATAGGATATCAAGCTTGCCTTAAGAAGCTTACATTCTATGAAGAGTTATGTGGTTAATGTAGATGATGGTAGACACCAAAAATTGGGATTTGGTCATGTGAAGAATTCATAATGGCCATTTTCTTTGGCAAAAGGTAGATTTATTTAGGGAGGAGTTTACAAACAAAATGAAAGCATGTAATAGATATCAGGAATGGTAAATATGAAATAGAATTGGGAGAGTATATGAAAAACAAGTTTCTCAGTGGAACTCATTATCCAGTAGAAAGGGAGCATCCCATGAGGTTGGGGCATGTTTTTAGCTGGCAGACTAAATCCTAAAAACGACTTAGCACCCTATAAGAGTTAGCTGAAAGGAAGAGAAGTGAGGTTGGAAAGCATAGTGGAGTTAGGAGAGACACCACATGACATGGTGTTGGTGGTAAGGAGAAAGATACAGGAGGTAAAATGCCCTGGTGGACTGACCCAAAGGAAGGCAGCAGCCATAGGATGTCAAATAAGTAGATTTCATAGGGAAAATTTAACCTTAGGAACATGACTGGGATTTCTGATAGGGCATGGCAAAATGAGACTTCTGGAGACCTCTACAGAGGGTGGGTCTCAGATGTTTGACATAACTTGTATTTCAGACTAGATAATCTCCCCAAAGTGTGGGACCATGGAGCTAAATTGATCTCTATCAGAACCTTCTCTCTGCCTATCTCAGGGATTAATTTTTATTAATCCCTCTGCTAACCATACTTAACATTAAAGACCCCATCAGAGAAGAGACATTTTGTATCCATAAATACAAACAATATGCCAGGTAAATACACAATAAAGAGCTCCCCCTTTACTGCATGCTACTAATTGTGGGTATGGGGTTAGGCTTCAGGCAGAAGATGGCACTTGAGCTGAGTTTTCACAGAACTGGGGAATCCTCTAAGACAGAAATAATCAAAAGGAAAAGAAGCATTCCCAGGGAGGAACTGGTCTATAAAAATGGAATATCATATTCAGGAAACCCTAAACAGGATAGTCTGGCTAAGCTAAAGAGTGTATGAAGGATATTAATGTGAAATAATGATGTAATAGTACTCTTTGGTCCCCTGATCTTTGTGGGGAGGCCTGGGTCAGAAAACCTAAATCTCCTGATGACCCCTCCCCACCCTTTCATCTGGTCTAGGGAAACTCCTAAAATTAATCCCCACCTCAGTTCACTTAAAGATCCTGGCTATTATTGACCTGGAGATTATTCTTTGAATTCATCCAGAAATCACTCCCTAGCCCCTGGGTCATAGAAAGCTAAATAAAATTGAATCCTGGCTCCCCAATCTTTGCTACCTTCTAATCAGAAGCTCACTGAGAATTGCTCAGTGAAAATAACCCCTTTTTCCCCAAATCTCACTTGGAGCTGGGGTTGCAAATTTTTTTTTTTTTTTTTTTGCAAAACCTATGACAAACACAGTTAGGGTATCTCATCCTTCAACAGTAACTTAGAAAAAGTGTTTAGTGTTTTACTGGTGTCCAATTCTTTGTGATCTCATCAACACAACAGTCTCTTCCATCTTTCACTATGTGTCTCAAAATCTTTCCAAGTTCACATTCATTCCTTTCACAATTCTATCTAGAAGCAGATTGTGAAGGAATATAAATAACTGAGAAATTTGTATTTTATCCTTCTTGAATGGGATAGTGACTTAATCTGGCATTGCTTTAGGAATATTAATTTGACAGCTATAAGGAAAAAGATTAGGAAAAAGAGAATATGAAAGTGAGGAAGTCAATTAAAAGACTTCTTGTGATAGTTCAAGTGAAGAGTGATAAGATTCTGAACCAAAGTGGTTGGGTATATGGGTAGAGGGAAGAGAAGGAATGGATGCAAAAGGTATCTTAGAAATAAATTGACAAAACTTGTTCTTTTAATCTTATTAGACAAATTATTTTCAGTCTAGAATTGAAGGATTATAGCTTTCAAAGCTAGAAGGGAGCTCTTTGTGATAAAGTATTTTGGTTTTGTTTTATCTTCACATTTTAAAATATAATGTTACTTTTTTTTCAGGCAGTATATATCACATCAACTCTTCCTTATATTGTCTTAACCATTTTCCTTATCCGTGGCTTGACATTGAAAGGGGCCACCAATGGAATTGTCTTTCTTTTTACACCCAATGTAAGTACTTTTGTCTGCTCTAGAATACAACCTAGTAATGGGGCTAAGAAATACAATGAAGTATGTTCAATCCTAGACCCAAGTTCTGTTTTCTTATTTTTTCCCTAATAATCTTTTATTTTTCCAAATACATGTAAAGATAATTTTCAACATTCATTTTTGGAAGATTTTGTGTTTTAAGATTTTCTCCTTTCCTTTACCTCTCCCCTCCCCAAGAAAGCAAGCAATCTGATATAGGTGAAATAAGTGCAATCCTTTTAAATTTATTTCCATTTTGTCATGTTGTGCAAAATTAAATCATACCAAAAAGGGGGAGGAGAAATCATGAGAAAGAATACAAATAAACAAACAAAAAAGATAAAAATACTATGCTTCAATCCACATTCAGTCTCCACAGTTCTCTTTTTGGATGTGATTGGTATTTATCACCCCAAGTCTTTTGGAATTTCCAGGCTCTATTTTCTGACTGGGATATAATCCATAGTAAAATCAAATATTTGAATTATGAATTACTAGTACTTCACATCTTCTCTCCTCAACTTACCACCTTTCACTGCTTGCTAGGGATATGGAGGGATAGTCTAATATAGGCAGTCCCAATGGAACCGTGGAGAGTTTCTATTTCTTTTTTTTCAGGATTCTGATCAAACTACCACCTCCTGATAGTAATCCTGGGGTATTTATAGTGGATTATGAGATAGTATTGATGTGGATTCCCTAAATCAGTTTATTGTTAAAAGATATATAGTTCTTCTGACTATCTGCTTCTATGGGATAATCAAGGCCAAAATTCTTATATTGAGTTCTGTTGCCTCAAGGAAGTGACTTTGATCGCTCTCATATTGTCAGCAAGGAAAGATTAAAAACTCTTTAACCAGGTCAAACTCTTCAGATGCTTTCTTTGTCCCAGTTCTCTCCGAGACCATTCAGCATCTCCAAAATCCCAGTCTTCTCTAAGACCTGACTATTTAGCATCCCCAAACTTCCCTTGGGAATTTTTCCAGGTTACTTTGTTAATAATAATATATATATTTTTAATCCTCTCAATTCCTTCCTGGTATTTCTTCTTTTTCCATGGTGGTTTATATAATTTCTCCTTGCCCAAAAGCATGTTACAAAAATCATTTTTAATTATTGCTCATGGCCTTTTCTCAAAAATAAAGGCACCTTTTGACAAAGAGAAAGTCATTGTGAGGTTGGTTTTTTTTTTTTTTTTTTTTTGCAAGCATCTTTTACCTTGTGTTGGCTCTTCTCATGCTTTGCCTTTGAAATCAATGATTTCTCTCCCATGCACATTATTTTATTGGGTTTTTAATTTCAAACTCCTTTTAATATACCTTAGCTAGACTGTGGTAATTGAAAGGATTTAAAAATGTGCATTATTTCAGCATAGCTGCATTATGCTGTAGTGAATTTTAGAGTTCAAGTTCTGGGTTTACGTGTTTTGACCTGAGGGTTGGTCTGACCCTCATTCTTTTCATATTTAAAGAAAATGAAGGTACAAATGATTAAGCCACCTCATTCTTGGTTGTTTTGAAAGCCAAATGGGAATGCATGTAATCATAATTGCAATCCTAAATCATCCAAGATGTTTTGTAAGGGTGACTATTATATGTAGTATTTTTTTAATTAAAGCTTTTTATTTACAAAACATATGCATGGGTAATTTTTTAGCACTGACCTTAGCAAAACCTTCTGTTCCAAATTTTCCTCTCCTTCTCCTACTCCCTCCCCTAGATGGCAGGTAGTTCAATACATGTTAAGTATGTTAAAAATATATATTAAGTCCAATATATGTATACATACTTATGAGTTATTTTGTTGCACAAGAAAAATTGGATCAAGAAGGAAAAAAAAAACTTGAGAAAGAAAATAAAATGCAAACAAACAACAGAAAGAGTGAAAATGCTATGTTGTGGACCATACTTAGCTTTCACAGGCCTTTCTGGGTGTATATGGCTCTCTTCATCACTGAACAATAGGAACTGGTTTGAATCATCTCATTTTGAAGAAAGCCATATCCATCAGAATTGATCATCTGGTTGTTGCTGTGCATAATGATCTTCTGGTTCTTTTGCAGTACTTTCAAAAGTGGTTTTCAAAAAGTGATTTCAATGGTTTTCTAAAGATGATTTCAATGGAAAAAAGTATTCCTTTCACAAAAAGAAAAAAAGGGAAAAAACAAAGATCTTTTCTGGACAAATGGAATGTTCCTTAGCTCCCAGTTTTCAAACAGTGTCTCTTGACCCCAAATGGTGTCTTTTTGGGGGGCTGTGAAGTTGTAATTTCATATCAGTAAATGTTTAATTTGCAGACCTATTTTATGTCTATATGCCTTGGGTCACATAAAAATTCCTCAGGTGAAAAGGGGTCTCTGGTGGAAAAAGTTTAAGGAGCTCTGCTCTGCCCAAAGGCAGGGCTGCTGTTTACACTCAGGATACCTAAGTGTTACTATCTCATAAAGATAATGATTGGATCATCCATCCAAATTTATGTTATCCTTTTAAATTTTATTAAAGTTTCTTGAGTCACTCAGTGTTTTTTTCTATTCACATTTTAATAGCATTTTGTCTTCATTTAAAGAAGAAATTACAAAATTAGTTGTGAGTTAATTTGACTTTTACTCTCTGAGAAGTGAAACAAAAGCTATCACTAGTATAGAAGAGTTGGCTTCTACATATGCTCTGGGCCTTTTCAAGAACTTTGCAGACTTTTAGGCTTATCAAAACATTCAGCAATCTACATCAATGGTATTGACTCTGTTTACAATAATTTATGTATTTCCTACTACCTCCCATCCACATGTACTGCTTGGTTTGTTTAGCAAGTATTATTAATAAAAGCAAACTGGACTCCAATACTTGGGAAAGAAGCAATAAGTAGAAAATTCATTGACATCCCTCAATTCTTGGTTTCTCTTTCCTCATTAAAAGTTTATGCTTCACTATGAGGCAGGAAAAGAGATGATGAATAGTGGGAATCTTAAGCTACTGAGCTATAGGATTAATTCTTTTTCATTTGACTTCACAGGTCACAGAACTGGCTAATCCAGTCACCTGGTTGGATGCTGGGGCCCAAGTATTCTATTCATTCTCTCTGGCCTTCGGAGGACTCATTTCTTTCTCCAGTTACAATTCTGTGCAGTAGGTATCTGACACAAAGATATTTGTGTCATATTTGTGTTATATTTGGTTCCAGATTTCAGTGGTTGACTATAAAGAGCTTTTGGATGAATTGATTAAATATAGTTAGCATCAGTTTATCTCTCTGTGAAACAGAGGTAATAGCAACTCCTATACTTTTGTCAAGGTGTTTATTATTAAGATGAAAAGGAGGAATGCATATGAAAGCTCTTCAAAATGTCTGAATCCTTCATAAATAGTTTAGCAAAAACTTTACTATTTTAGTAACTTTGGGGAGATTCTTCTAAGCTACTTAGAAATATTTAGAAAGAAATGCAGGCTTGTTATTTATGAGGACATAGAATAATGTAACTTTTTTTTCTTTTTTTTAAATTTTATTTAGCATTTTTTCTACAGTATATATGCATGAGTAATTTAATTTTTTTTATAATATTATCCCTTGTATTCATTTTTCCAAATTATCCCCCCCTCCCTCCACACCCTCCCCCTGATGACAGGCAATCCCATACATTTTACATATGTTACAATATAACCCAGATACAATATATGTCTGTAAATACCATTTTCTTGTTGCACATTAAGTAGAATAATGTAACTTTTGATACCTTGATATAAGTGTATGCAAAGTCAAGAAAAATTGCTTAATAGGAATCTGCTTTAGTAAATTGACATCACAGGTTTATTCTCAACCATCTATCCTTCTCCCTGTCTGATAAAATCTAATCAGTGATTGCTTAGTCTTTCTTTCCTATGTTTCTTATATCTGTACTTTTCTTTCTTCTCTTACTATCCTAGTCTAGTTCAAATGTCCATTATCTCAAAACTTAACTATTGTATTGGCCTTTAATCTGACCTATTTCTATTTTATATTCCCATAAATTGTTTTGTCCATAGCTGCCAAGTTAATCTTAAAACACAGCTTTGATCATGTCATATGTACCCACTATAAAACCTTTAGGATTCCTCATTACACAGTCAAGATTTCATGGTCCTCCCTAATGTTATCCAAATATTTCATTAATTTAGTTCCAAAACATTTATTAAGTATCTACTATTTGCAAGACATTGTGATAGTTGTGTGATTCAAAGACAAAAATGAAGCATTCTTTTTCTCAAAGAACTCTTATCCTCTAAGGTGAGGATAGTAGGGAAGTAGGGAGTGGACAAGGGAACATGGCCAGGGTATCACAAGTATGATTAAAGGGAAGAAAGGATGGAGGCAAAGGGAAGTCCAAACAAAGTGTTATAAGAATGTTTGGGGAAGAAGACAAAGAGCATGGTTCACTGGGAAAAATCCAGCCATTGTCCACAGAAGAGGGTGCCCTAAGATGAGCCAAGAGGAAAGTTTTCCAGTTGTCCTCCTTTCAACCCCATTGAAAATACCTTCAGCTCTAGTGATCTGTTTACTCCCTGCCTCTATTCCTCTATCATTTTTCTTCTCTCTGCATGTGGGCCTCCCTATTCTTTTCCACCTGTCCAAATTCTACCTTAACCATAGGCTTATTTTCAAGTTCTCTCTCCTCTTCACAAGTGAGATAATATAAATCCTAAAGCTCTGTATAATTGTCATTCATTTAATTCTTTCATTCAGTCATTCATGTTATTATAATTCCTCAATGAAACTTTCTCAGCATCCACTAGCCCCAGTGGTCTCTCTTTCTATTGAAGTTGTAGCTCTTAACTACCTGTACCATTTATTTGTCAATGAGTCAAATGTTACCAGTAATATCTACTGTTGTCTTCTATTGTTACATATTTTTTTTCTATGTTTATACATTGTGTCCCTAACAACATTAGAAACTCTTAGTGGTTACTGAAGTAACAATAACAATAAAATATTGTATTGTTCGTTACATGCCAGAGCGTTACAATTATTATCTTATTTCATCCCCACAACAATTTTGGAAAGTAGGTTCTTTCAGTTTACAGAGGAGGAAACTGGGGCAAACAGGGTTAAGTGACTTGCTCATGATCACTCCAATCATGTCACATTTAAACTTAGATCTTTCTGCTTCTAGGTTCAGCATTCTATATGCACTACTCCATCTGGAGTCAGAGAAGGGACAAGGGAATCCAAGAAAGGACCACTTAGGATTAAAACAAGAAAGTTGTTTTAAAAGATCTTCTAGCTCCAAATTCATGATCCACTCAACACAAAGGGATTAGTGATTACTCTATAGTTTGGGAAGGGTCCAGAGAGTACTGGACTGGGACTTTGCAAACCTGGATTTTTTTTTCCCTCAGATCTGCTTATTGTGGAAACTTAAATAAATGGCTTCCTCTCCCTCCGCTTCTATTTCCTCACTTGTAAAATATCTGGGCTGCTCTAGGTGACCTTTAAATGGCTCTCCAGCTCCAACCTTCTAATACAGATCTTTAATTAGAGACTGGGAATGCTGCAGGCATATTGGAAACACAGCAAATACTAAAATTGAATGTGTGTCTCCTGGGTCTAATGCACCTTGCCTTTTTTCTGAATAAATAGGACATGGTTGAACTTGATGAATTTTTTTCCTATAAAAGTTTTTATTATGAATTTAACAAATGTCAATATGGACAAACATTTCTAATACAAGCTTCTGAATATCATGTTAAGAGTACTTGACCTATCTGGGTCTCAGTTTCTTTCTCTGTAAAATGAGTGGATTAGATTAGATGGCCTTGGAAGTCTCTTATAGTTGTATATTTATGATTTTGGCTAGGATGGGCCAGACACTAATTGCAATCTATTAGCCCTGAGAGCTCACAATCAAATGCTCAGTTAGGGAGAAGAAGCACTTACTTATGGGACAATTTGTCCACTCCTCATTTCCACTGGCCCATAAATTATTTCCAGCCTTTCTCTCTGGGGCAGCTATCTCAGTATGTGAAAAGAACACTCAACTAAGATTCAGGATAGGCTAGATTTACCCTTGGCTCTGCCTCTGAGACCGTGTGCCTATTATTGTTTGTCCTACAATCTGGAAGAGGACCATGACATCAGGAAGATGATATCACGACTTCCAAGTAAATTGGATTTAAGTGCCATACAAAGTCAGCAGCCTCACTCTACTCTATCTGGGTCCTGTATTCAAACCAAGCTTGATGTTCTTCAATCTTCATATCTTGAAGGGAAGGGGGTTGATTAGATCTCTTTTAAGGTCTAGCTGTGTGACCCAGGCCAAGTCACTTAAGCTAATTTGCCTCAGTTTCTTCATCTGCAAAATGAGCTGGAGAAGGAACTAACAACTTACTCTACTATCTTTGCCAACAAAATCTTTGTCATGAAGAGTAAATGTCGAACAATAAGATCTTTAATAATTCCAATAACTGGCTGGGGACATGATATGAATGCTGTATGTGATGTCTTCTCCTAGTCAGTCATTCTCTGTCCTATTTTTTTTTTTTTTTTTGGTAAAATGTAGCCATTCAGTGTTCTGAACAGATCAGAAGAATTGGATTCTTTCAATTAGGTGATAAAGAGGTCTCCTACAGCTGTAACATGTTTATCTCTGTACTTGCCATATACTAAGCTCATCATAACTGCCCTTTATTCTACCTTTCTAACACAAGTTCAGTGAGGTTGAGTTCTCTAAATAGAAGACTGTCATTCACTAAGCTTATGGTACTTCAACTGTACTTATTAATGATGCCATCTTGGTCTTGTTTAGGGAGACAGTGATAAACACAAAGATTTTTTTCTTTGCTCCTAGTTCCTTGCCATTCTACCCCTACTTATCTGGACCCTTCAGTGTTCTTTCCATTGATGTGCTAGTAAAGTTTAATAAAGCTCTCTAGGGAAAAAAACTTTGTACCATAAGACATTTTAAAATTTAAACTACATTATTAGCATTTTTCTGTAATTTTCTCAAGTTTGAACCAATTCAACCCCTCATTTGTAGATTTTGCCAATTTCTGAGGTGTAAATGTTCACACTGAAAATTTAACAAGAGATTTTTACAGTTTTTCTGGAGAGCTGGTTTGAGCTGTTCCTGCCCTAGCCCTTTTTACCATCTTCCCCGGATCCCTCCAAGTATTCTTGGAGCAAAATCTCTACACAGAGAAATTAAAATCATCTTAGAAAAATGACAAAAATGTCCCAAACCTATACCTCAGACTTCAATGGAGCATCATTGGTGGCTTCCAGCACAAGTCCAAGGGCCAAATGTAAGCTAGGAATAGGGAAAGTGATAATGGGTGTGGCATGGACTTTCAGTGAACAAATGACAGCCCAAATCTCTAATGATGATTTCAGCTTTGGAAAAGTTAATGTCTAAGAGCATTGCCCAGAAAGTTTCCAAAAATTTGATCTGCCAATAGGGGAGAAGGATAGGACCATGGATTTTCAAAGGGGCTTAGTCTCAAGCTGACCCAGAGGTTCCATTCCATAGGTATCAGAGAGCAGAGCTGTGAAATATTGTAGAAAGAGACCCAGACTGAGAGTCAAAGGGTTCAAGATCAAATTTAAGTCTTGCTATGCCCTCTATTAGTTGTGTGATCTTGGATACAGCACTCTGAGAGGGATGCTTATGCTAGAATGAGGAAGAAGGATCCTAGAAGTCATATAATCCAAGTCTTTCATTTTAAAGATGATAATAGAGAAATCCAGAGAGTTTGAGCAGCTTCCCTAAGGTCACACAAGCATGTTCTGGAGCTGAGATTCCAGCTCTCTATCTGTACATGATGGAAATGGGGGAGTATGCATGTAAGTTCTCTTGTGTACCTTCAATCACTGGGCAAATATGAGTCACTCTCATATAAACAAACTTGCAAGCTTTTTAGCCAAAGGTTGCATCTGTACTGACATTTGTTTCTTGATCCATAGCAACAACTGTGAGATGGATTCAGTGATTGTTTCTGTGATCAATGGCTTCACATCTGTTTATGCAGCAACTGTAGTATATTCCATCATTGGATTCCGGGCCACAGAGAGATATGATGACTGCTTCAATCAGTAAGTAGTCTCAAAGTTTCTAACATTTGCAGCACTATGTTATAGGCATTGATAGAAGTACTCAGAGTACACTTGTTAGTGAATGGTGACTGAGACTTGAAACCAAGGAAAACTTGAATTTAAATTGATCTTCAAATATTCTCTATGATCCTGGACAGGTCAAATATAGACCTCAGTCTTCTCTGATGTAAAATGAGGGGTTTGGCCTCTATGATTTCTTAAAATCCTTGCTATCTCTAAATTGAGGGTTCTATACTAGGATACTGTGAGGTGGCTAGCTAGTACCATATTATATAGAGAGCCAGACATGGAATCAGGAAGAGCCATCTTCATGAGTTCAAATTTGCTATGCAGTCTGAGTCATTTACTAGCTGCGTGACCATGGGCAAATCACTTAACCCCGTTTGCCTCAGTTTTGTCATCTCAAATAAGTTAGAGAAGAAAATGGTAAGCCCCTTTAGTATTTTTGCCAAGAAAACCACCAATGGGATCACAAAGATTGGACCCAACTAGGGAAAGACTGAATGACATAACTGGATTCCTTTTTACTTAGTATACTAGTAAATATAGTTATATATCTAATATATTAGATCCTAGTAAGTATATGTACTTATCTTGATACAAGTGTACTTTTTGAGAACCTAGTAATTCAGGTTTTTGTTATGGCTACTTTGTGTATCTGTACTTAGACTTCATTAAAGACTCTGATATGATCTGGCACCATTGTACCTATTAATTTCTCCTGGTTTGTATCTCTCTTTCTAGAAATATCTTGACCTTAACCAATGGATTTGATTTGCCTGAAGGTAATATCACACAGGAAAACTTTGAAGAAATGAAATTGTTTTTTAATGCAACCTATCCCGACGCCTTTGCACAATTGTCTTTTAAGACATGTGACATGAATTCTTTTCTATCAGAAGTAAGTGAACATTCCAGTTTTCAATTTGCTTCCTATTTTGTATACATCACCATGTTTACCAATCAGTGAAAAGCTCAGATGGGTGGGGCAACCTGGAACTAGGTATCCTCGTGAACACTAGTTGTCCTTCCATTCCATTGAGATGTGGAGGTCTACGACAAACAAACCAATCCTTCAGGCACTTGGAAGAGGATATTTAGAGAGCTAGCTTGAGATAGGAAGAACACAGAAGCAGATCTGGTCATAGGATTGTCAGCTCTCTATTCTTTCCTCTAACAGAGGATCCATGATACAATTGAAAGAACATTGCATTTGTAATCAGGAGAATTGACTCCAATCCCTTGTTTTGCTACTTATCACCTGTACAATTTAAGATGAGTCACTTAAATTCTCTGTGTCTGAGTTTTCATCAATAAACTGAGTAGGGTGGGTTATATAAACTTTGAGACTTCTTTTGATTTTGAGGCTATGATCTAGTGAGCTTTTATAATTAATAATAACAAAAACAATAATAATAGCTAACATTTATATAAAATTTATTATATGCCAGGCATTGTGTTTAGTGTTTCATATTTGTTAACTCATTTCATCTTCAGAACTCTGGAAGGTAGGTATTTTTAGCATGCACATTTTACAGATAAGGAAACTGAGGCAAAAAAGTTAAGTGACTTGCCCAGGATCATGTAAATATTAAGTGCCTGAGGTTACATTTGAACTCAGGTTTTCCTGACTCCAGATTTAGTGTCCTGTGTACTAAGTGCCACCTAGTGACCAACAAGACGAATGGCATTTAAGTGATTTTTAGCAGCTTTCCAAGACATCTACACAGTGTAAAGGCTTTCACTAGAGAACAGAAAACACAATTGTTCCTATGTCTTCCCAGCCTGATTTTCCATTTCTTTGTCTGCCCAATTTCACCCACATATTTTTTGGGGAAGTTAAGTGGCATTACTACTACTACTACTACTACTCTTATTATTATTACTACTACTAATAAAGCTGGTGCTTTATTCACCAGCCCTGAAGCAGGAGGGCCTGAGTTCAAATCCAGCCTCAGATATTTACCAGCTGTGTGACACTGAGAAAGTCTCTTAACCCTGATTGCCCCCCCCCCCCAAAATAGAATCTTTGTAGAGAAGAGGTTAAGTAGGTGCTAAGCTTCAGGAAGTCTTAGTTCTAGTACCATCTCTGCCAATAATGGTGTGAATTTGGGACAAGTCATTTTAATTTATTTATTTGTACAATCAATTCTCTGATTCTCTGTAGAACAGGTCTACAAGATCTTTATGGTCTTTCCAACTCTGAGTTATCTGTGACTTCTAAGTTTCATATTGTACATTAAAGACTGAGCCCCTTGTGAGCAAAGATCGATTTTTGCCTTTCTTTGCATCCACAGCACTTTTCACGGTGCCTGGCACATAGTGTGTACCTAATACATGCTTGGTAACCAATGAGCTAATTGCTGTGACCCTAGGACCTACTATAACATTATCATGAGTTTGTTTTTAAAATTACATATTTTGTGCAAGTCAGCAGCTCAGATCCCTGTGATTATTTTTTATAAGTTCATGAGGGCTACTGGCTTTTGCTCCAATCCAGACTCGATCCAAACTTTCCTTCATTTTCCTCCTTCCAGACACCAGAATAACAAGAGTTAAGAATTGGTCAGAGGGCAGGAAGAATTTGGTTCATGAATGAATGCTAAAAGGCTTACTAATTACCACTTATCTATCAGTACAACACATCATTATTGTATCATATCTATTTATATAATATGAACATAGAGCAGTAACACAGCTCTAAATATGTATTTACCAGAAGCTATATAATACTGTCATTCAATTGTGGATTTGGATGAATCATGTTCTGTTAGCAAAGATTTAATCTTGTTTAAATATTGGTTTGTCTTTCAAATGATTTTACTTCTCCTATCCCAGTTTTTAATACTTGTAGTACCAAGACTAATGAAAACTTTTACTAACTTGAATCATATAATTTTGCTAAATGAGTTGGGGAGTGGAGATAGACTATAATTAGTAAAGAGAAGGTATATTTAATGATTGATTAAAGCCATAGCATGGCACAGGGACTCAGAATCAGAAGGCCTGTTATTGAATCCTGTCTATCACTTATTACCTGTTCAACTTGAGACAAATTGTCTCAAAGGCCTCAGTTTCCTTTTCTATTGGAAGAGGAGGTTGTCCCAAAATATCTTCCCAAATCCTTCCAATTTAATGGTCTTAGACCTCTGGATGGATAGTCTTCTAAAAGAATGCTATAACTACACAAAGGAAAGGAATAGGCTATGCCTGATGAGGCACTCATTATCTGATTAATTAGATCTGTGTTAAGAAAAAAATTAAAAACTGAAAAAACAAACAAACAAACAAAAAAAAAAAAAAAAAAAAAAAAAACCACCGGGTTCTAAATGACCTAGTTTGTTCTTTCTATGTATAAGGATTCAGAACACAAGTTTCTGGTATGTAAATCTTTTGTACATGTTCCTTGGCTACATGGTATAAAACTTGGCATATTTCCTATTTGTACATTCTCATATATGTATGTATGTCTTTTTCTACCAGTGCAACACAAATCTGGGATGGTGTACCCCCTGTTGGGATCTTTCATGAATCTTTTTGAGTAAATCATTTTTGGTGTGTTAACTAATATATCTTCTGGCAGGCTAGTAAAAGTAAAAATATTGAGGACTCAAGGGTTAAGATTTTGAGCGAAAGTTGATCCATGGAGTGCCATGAATTAAGGATAGCTTTTCTGGAGTCCCTATGTGAATGAGTAACCTTGTGATAGGCAGAGATCAAATGAATTATGATTTATTAAAATTTTACTCTATCCCCTTGAAACCACATGAATGAAAAAATATAGAAATCTATAAACTTATGTTTGATTATAGAGCAATTTACTTCTAGAATATCAATACTAAAGATTTTATTTCATGAATTTGAGGATTTGGAGGATTAGAATTTAGAGAGAAGGGAAAAAAAGAAAATAGGTCAGCTATTTTGGGAGACTCAAACCATTGTATAATCAACATATGTTTAATAAAATGGACTGTTATTTACTATATGAATCTTTCTGTTCCACAGGGAGTAGAGGGAACTGGTTTAGCTTTCATTGTCTTCACCGAAGCCATTACCAAAATGCCACTTTCACCTCTGTGGTCCGTCCTCTTCTTCATAATGCTATTCTGTCTAGGCCTATCATCTATGTTTGGAAATATGGAAGGTGTAATTGTTCCTCTGTTAGATCTCAACATCATTCCCAAAAAATGGCCTAAGGAACTTCTAACAGGTAGGTACTGTCTCTGAATCTGTTACCAGAGTCATATAGAATAGAATTCTTAATAAAGCTCTTATTGATGGAACGAGTCTAATATTTATAATGGATCAGCCCTCTGTTATATAGCAAGGGATTAGGACTATACATAAGATGTCATTGGTACAGGTAAAGATTGGTACAGGTACAGGTAAAGATCTCCCAGTTCAGATCAGTACTTTCTCTGCAGCTACCAGTCCTAGAGAGCTGCTTAGAGCCCTGGGACATCAAGGCCTTGCACAATATCACTGAATCAGAATGTGTCAAAGGTAGGACTCAAACCCAGGTCTTCTTAATTCTAAGTCCAAGATCTCTCATCTATGCCATTATTTATAGTGGTTGCATTATAATGATCTTCGAAACAAAACAGCTTATGAAAATTGTTGCTGTTGAGTCCTTTTTCCTTCATATCTGACTTTGTGACTCCTTTGGGAGTATTCTTAGCAGATATTGGAGTGGTTTACCATTTTCTTCTCTAGCTCAATTTTTTTTTAAACAAATAAGGAAATAAGATAAACAGGGTTAAGTGATTTGTCCAGGGTCGTATTTGAACTCATGAAGATGAGTTTTCCTACCTTCAAACCAGACACTTTATCCACTGCACCACTAGCTGTCTCCTGAAAATTTCACTTACCAAACCTAAAATTGACACCTTACTATATAAGTGCATCACCAAAAAAAAAAAAAAAAAAAGTTCCTACTTTGTGTCCAAGAATTCACTAAAATTCCTTTTCAATATCATTTGAGTGACAATTTGATTTACAAAACCTTCATTTTCATATGGACATCACCCATATAAAGTGAAGTTTATTATTAATAATAATAATCTAATCAACAAGCATTTATTTGTTTACTATTTACTAGGCACTGTACTAAGCCCCGAGGACACAAAGAAAGGCAAAAAGAATGACAGTCCCTGCCCTTGAGGAAGCTTGCATTCTAATGGGGAAAGATAACACCTAATAGGGAGTTTATAAGGGGAGAGGTAAGAGAAGGTACCTCTGGAATGGGAAGAGAAATAGTTGAGAGCATGATCAGATCGAGCCCAAACTCAAAATTGAGCCTCAATGCACCCTGTATAGAATTCACAAATGGGGGAAAAAAAAAGGGGGGGGGGGCTGCATTGCAGAGAGCTGTTGCAGTGTAAAAGGGTCCCAGCCACAAATAGAAATTTCATAGTCAGAAGGTACTTGAGTTACAAGTTTATATGGAGTCAAAGGCTCAGCCTGGAAGGGAATAGCATGGGAGATAAAGAACTGGCCTCAGTCAGTTACAAAAGCTGAGTTCAAATCTCATCTCTTACATATGCAGGCCATGTGACCTATCCCAGGCAACTTGTTCTCTAAGAGTACAAATTATAGAACCAGAGCTGATATGCATTAGTAGAAGGAGTTTCCTGGTTCAATGAAATCACATTTTTGAACAATATTAATAATAGTAATAGTTGACATATAAATCACATTGGGATCTGCAAAGTATTCTGCATCCATGATTCCACCTGATCACATAGTACTAGTCTAAAGGAGGCCTGCTTGAGAATGAAGTAGTTCCCCCAGTATGGTCAGTGCTGGTTTTATTTGGGAGAAATTACTCTGTCTTAAATCCATTCACAAAGAAGCAACACCTGTCTCAGATCCATTGCTATCAAGACTTAAAACTGGCTCACAAAATGTTCTTTCCAACAAACCTAATTTATAACATTCTCCTCAGAGCAAGAGTCATTTCAGGTAAAATGAGATATTTCAAAAACAAAACCAGCAATCTCCTGACTAGGAAATCCTAACACCTTAAACCTCCAGCTTATCTGAAGCCTGCTATCTGCCCTGGCTTGGAATTTCATTCATTCTGTTTAACTCATCTAAGATAACCTATTGGCCTGCTCTCTGTTCATGTTGCAGGTCTAATTTGTTTGGGGACGTACTTCCTTGCCTACATTTTTACTCTGAACTCGGGACAGTACTGGCTCTCCCTGCTGGATAACTATGCTGGCTCCATCCCTCTGCTCGTCATTGCCTTTTGTGAGATGTTTGCAGTTGTTTACATTTATGGAATAGACAGGTAGGAAATAAAGTGGGCTTCTCATGGACATGTTTAAAGAGTCAAATTTAAAAAAGAAATGTAAGAGAATTAGAGCTGGATAATGAAATCATAAGCATGCCCAGCCTGCCCCCAGGTGGATAATGTCTGAATCACAGTGGTTTATGAGAGCACAGTGGAACTTAAAACTTTAAATCAAATGTTTTTAATCTCTGTGTGTGTGTGTGTGTATGTATGTGTGCGTGCACGCATGTGAGTTATGGACTTAACAGTCTGCTAACTCCTTCCCAGAATGATGTTTTAAAATGGATAAAATAAAATATAGGGGGTTAGGGGAAAAGAGTGAAATATAGTTATCAAAAAGAATTTTTTAAAAATAAGTTCTGACTTCAGTTTAAGAATCTGTTTTAAATTAAAGTAAAATTAGTAAAAATGAAATAAGTTCCCAAGAAAATTCAATGTCTATGAGTGCATAAATATGTCCAGTTTACTCACAAATTCAAGGAGCATAAGGAATAAAAGTCAACAATTCAAGAAGTGTTTTAAGTACCTCCTATGTGCCAGACACCAGGAATAAACGGGCAAAAAGAAACTAGGAGTTTACATTCTCCTGGGAAGAAATAACATGTATTCATATCAGTAAATAGACAATGACTATATAATTATTAGGGAGGATAGAAGAAAAGAATTAATAATGGAGTAGGTTGGGAAAGGTCACTCATAGGAGATAACACTTGAGAAAAACTTTGAAGACAGCTAAGGATTTCAGAGGTAGATGCAATAAGAAATGCCATTCCAACAATGACTGGTAACCTGTGCTAAGGCAGGCTGGAAGTAAATGGAATGTTGTGCATGGGGAATGATTGATTTGTCTAAAACACAGTTCTTAAGAGATAATAATAATGTGAAGTCAGTCTAGAAAGGGAGACTGGTGGAGGACTATTAAGGACTTTTGAGATAAACAAAGGAGGCTGTATTTTGTCCTAGAGGTAATAGGGAGTCACTGTACCTTCTTGAACAGAGGAGTAATGTGGTAAAGCCCAAGCTTTAGGAATACTGAATTGTTATCTGTATGGGGTATAGATTAAGGAGGAAACATAGAACTACCTTCTATGTTGAAGGCACTGCTTTGAATATTAACAGAGACTGGAAAGCATCCAAAATACATTCCTTGGTTCCAAAAGGCTTATTTAAAAATGTACATGTTCAAGATAAAGTAGTATGTGGTAAGTCCCATAAACATAGTATAAGCTAAATGCTATAGGAAATTAGAGGACCCTGAAGGCTAATGGGTAGCATTTCAATAAGTAAACAGGACTTTACTCTTTCAATAACTAGAGACTGTTGGATCTGCATTAAAGTTATATTGTCATGGAGGCCTATCCAGTCAGTAAAGGGCTCCCCACTTTAAGAAAACTTCACTTAACTCAGTAAACTGTTAGCACCTTAAAAACAAAAGTGGATATTCATTCTGTTTTGTCAATGAGGTAATTTTTTCCTCTGGGTCTTTATTTCTAGATTTAATAAGGATATTGAGTTCATGATCGGTCATAAACCAAATTTCTTCTGGCAAATCACTTGGAGAGTAATCAGTCCTCTCATCATGTTAGTTATATTTCTATTCTATTTTGTGATAAAAATCAACGAGGAGCTAACATACAGCGTCTGGGACCCTGCATATGTAAGTACATAAAAATATACCTATGCTGGTTTGTAGGGGAAGGCCCTATGAGGGAGGAGAGGGGAAGAAAGGGGGAAACATTTGCATATGAAGGGAGGCTGTTCTCTCCCTTCTGAATCTGGAAGAACTAGAAGGAACTGAGAGGAGGGACAGTGAGGAAGATTTGTTTTCCCTTTTTTTCTTTTTTTCTTTTATCCCCATGTTTGATTTTGGAAAGCCCAGTTCTGGAATCTATTGTGTGAATATAATTGTCTGACTTGACCATGGGTTGTGTTTCTCTTCCCAGGAGGAATTTCCTAAATCAGAAAAAAAGGCCTATCCCAGCTGGGTCTATGCTGTCGTGGTGTTTGTGGCTGGAATCCCATGTTTGGTCATCCCCGGCTTTGCCCTCTACAAGTTCATCAGGAATCGCTGTCAGAAGAAGCATGATCAGCAAGGGCTTGTCAACACCTATTCTGTTCCCTCTGTGAATGGAGATCTAAAGTATTAAGCTAAAGCATGCTTCTAAGGGAAGTGGGGACAGATTCGTGATTGGAAAAAAGTCCCTCAGGAAGCCAACCTTGCTGGCAAACACTCCAATCTGTGTGACAAATGGGAATTCTTGTGTGCCTTACAAACTGGAGGCTTCCCCATGAACTGCAAGGGATTGCCACGGTTCAATTTAATTTGACAAGCATTTATTAAATGTCTGCTCATTCCCAGGCATTGTGCTATATTCTAGGGATACAAGGTCACAGTCATGTGTATTGTGACATCCTAGAGTGAACATCATTGAAATGTCCAATTATCCTGATGCTGATGACAAGAAGGTCGTCAGTGGCTAGATATGGATGGAAAAGGTAAAGGGTCCTTTTGTTTGAATGAAGTCCAAGAGAGCGAAAGTGAGAGGATTATTGGGTCTTGGGCATCAGTTAACAATCTATCACTGAGGCTGCTGGATTTGGTTTGTTTGTGGACTGTTAGGGGGATGGGAAAATGCTTTATAAACACCTCTATTCTCTATTACTACCCTTTTCTATTTGTGAGAGATTCCTGTTGACAGCAAAACTTCCACAAGATTTGAAGTGGAAAGCCTTTCCTGCAGAGAAACTTTGACCCTGCATCATGGACTCAGCACTACCAAGCATGACCTCCTGGGCTATTTTATCTAATCCATCCTGAACCAAGAATTCCCTCAATAGCATTCTGGATAAACGGTGCTTTAGCTTCTGCTTCTGAGGATATTCGGGAAGGGAGAGCTGGCCACTTCTTGAGGCAATCAATGCCATGCTTGGAGATTGTTAGAAAGTTTTCCATCACATGAAGCCAAAATATGTCTTTTTCCATCCCCTCCCCCCTCCGCATTGCTCTTAGTTCTGTTCTCTAGTATAGAGAAGAAGAAATCGAATCCACTTTCTACTTGTTTGATCTTGCAGAAAAAAACCTTCTGCAGAGTGGCCCTGGGACCTCCATTCCAGGATCATCACCTAGAAATAATCAAAGACTGGCGATTCTATCAATGTTTGTGCAAGTTTTGCAGTTCTGGATGTTGCCCCTCCCCCAAAAAAGTTCCTGAGTTTCTTTACAATCCTTTGACTGACTGGACATTAACTACACTAATCACTGTTTCTAGTTGTCACAAATGGATAAACAATTAAGTAATGCTTCCCTTCACAGGAGGCAAGGAGGAATGTACCCTTAGCTTTTGACTAAGGAAACATTAACATACTTGTAATGAGTAATTCAATGTGAATTTGTAGCCAAGCTACCTTTGGAATAACTGTTATATCCTAACTCAGCCTCTAACTACTCAACCCCTATAGCATCACAAACACCTGATATACTTTCTCAATGAGTTAATTTTCTCTTTAAAATCAGTACCCTAAATGTATCCAAGTGTACTTGTAGGTTGAATGATGGCTTTAACAAACTATCTACTTTTTATTCTAGCTGGCCAGGTCAGTTTATTCCCTCTGAAATCTAAATTTAAATGAAGTGGGATTTTCTGAAAATACCCACAGATCATGGACATAATATTTTGGGAAGGGTATAGCTATCAACACTTGGAGTTAATAGATTTCTTCTCTCTACTGGGTCTTTCATGTCTTTATATTCCATGTCTATATAGAAATTATATTAACTTCCACATTTATGGTCATAAAAGTTCTGGGCATAGTGTCTATAGTGCTGGTGGTGACCACAGGAAATCAAGTGGAAAGAGGTTTGTGAAATATTATGTGGCAGCCAAATTTCTCACTCCTTCAAATTTCTCATCTCCATCATTGAGCAAGAATTTATAGAATCCATAATAGTGCATTCTAACAGCCATGGGAACATTTCAAAAAACTAATATTAATTCTTTGTCATCATTTCAAGGGCCAAGGTCTTTAAAGGAGAAATTACACTGTTGTTTTTCTTAGTGGTATGGTCTATGAATTAAAAAAAGAAAAGATGTCCATGACAGCAATTCTGAACCAAGATTATTCACTCACCATAGAATTCTAGAATGTTAAATTTGGAAGGGACTTTAGAGATGAACTGATTCAGTTTTCTTTTCTTGCAAATGAGTAGAGACAGAGAGGCAAAATATTTTGACCAAGATCACAGCTAGTAAATGGCAGAACCAGATTTCAAATCCACATCTTCTGATGGCAAGTCCATGCTTGCTCTGCATTTTCCTTATGCTACCTTACATTGTCTAGCTTCTAACATGCATGTGGATTCAATGATGCTTTCTATATGTTCTGCAAGTTTTTTTTAGACC
Organism: Sminthopsis crassicaudata; assembly: GCF_048593235.1. Taxonomy (NCBI): domain Eukaryota; kingdom Metazoa; phylum Chordata; class Mammalia; order Dasyuromorphia; family Dasyuridae; genus Sminthopsis; species Sminthopsis crassicaudata. The sequence goes on along the minus strand of NC_133617.1, from coordinate 348,912,572 downwards.
TGCCAGTAAAAAAGGAAGAACTAGCACTATTATAATTGACCTACCTGCACACTATGCTTCTTGATCCCAATAACTGTATATGAAACATCTGGAACATTCTTGGCACATCCATTCTTGCTAATTATTATCACATCCTAGGGAGCTAAATGCTGTCACTGCTAAAGATTGCCAGTCATACCAGATGTAGCCTAGATAATATAGTTGTGATCAACCTGGAACATTTCTAAATTTGTAAATGACATGTTTGTTTTCTTGTAAATGTGTAAAAACATTTAACCAAAAGAAAAAAAAAACCACTTGTCTTTTATATAAATGTATGTTTCTAATAAATGACTATTCTTTAATATGTGTTTGTATAAATATAGTTTTCTAAATGCGAAACAGATCATTATTAAATCAAGTTAAGAGAATCATGGTAGCCCAATAGGAAATCAGATCGTAGACCTAGAAAAAACTTGCCCAATGCTATTAAAAAAACAAAAACAAAAACAAAAAACAAAAAAACAAACAAAAAACCAAAAAACAACCCAAATTTGGGTTCTAATCCCAACTCTGCTGCTTACTATACACGAGACTTTGAGCACTTCACGTAGCTAGTAATGGCAATAATAGGAAGTGATTCCATGACATGCAATAAATTGGATTTAATTGAGGAAACACTATACAAAGTCACCAGCCTGACTTTCTTCTCTAGGGCCATCTGGGTCCAAGGGCCAGAGACATAGCAGCATGAGAAGAGATGGCCCTATATGTAGTAAGAACCTGGCATTTTTAAGTTAAAGTCTTTAGCAGGTCTCAGTTTGACTGAATCTTCATCCATTCTGTGATTAAGATTAGGTAGAAATTGAGAATGTAAATAGCAACTTTTTTCTGTTTTGTCAGAAATCCTGAGTGTCTTCTTCCCCTCCCAGATTGATTTTTTTTTTTTTAACTAAGTAAAATAGGCCATTCTTTGCCACAGTTCGTCTGTGAGGTCACAGAGAGTGAGCCTCAGTAAGACTGAGACCTGTTAAAGACCTTAAGTTGAAAAGGCCAAGATCTCCCCATTGCATCAGGGCCATTTCCAGTCATCCTGATCTATATCTTGCCACTAGACCCAGATGGCTCCAGAGGAGAAATGAGACTGGTGACTTTGCACAGCTCTACCTCACTTAAATCCTTTTAATTTGTATGTCACAGGATCACCTCCTTGATGTCATGGTCCTATTCTAGAGCTAAAGATAAATAGCAATAATAATGGTGATGATAGCAGTAATACTGTCTAACATATATATGGAGCTTTAAGGTTTGAAAAGGGCTTTTTAAGTATTTATGAACTTAGAGTTGGAAAGGACCTTGATGTTCATCTAGTTCAATCTATGCCTTCCTTTAAAAAAATTCCTGCTATTTCATGATTCACAAGTGGTTCTCTAGCTTCCACTTAAAGACTTCCAATAAAGGGAATCTTTCTACCACTTCTGGCTGGCTCTGGTCATGAAGAAGTTTTCCGCAGCATCCAATCTAAATTTGCATCTTGTAATTAGTTCCCATAGTACTGTTTTTTGGAGCCACAGAACAAGCCTAAGCCCTTTCCCCATGAAAGCTTGGAAAGTTTTCTTCCCTCCCCACCATGTCTCCCCGAAGCAGAACATCACCATTTCCTACAACCTATCCTTATACAACATAGACTCAGGGCCCTTCCCCATTCTCTTTGGGATGTTCTTTAAGGGCAGCCAGCCATGGTGCATGGAGTGCTAAGCCTGGAATTAGGAAGACTCATTTCCTTGAATTCACATATGGCCTCCAACAACACGTATTAGCTGTATGATCCTAACCCTGTTTGCCTCAGTTCCTTCATATGAGTTAGAGAAGGAAATAGCAAACCACTCCAGAATTTTTGCTAAAATGGGGTCACAGAGAATTGGCCATGAGTTATAACAATAAAAATGCTCTCTGGGTTATTTCTGGGCCACAGTTAACTCATCCGTAAAATGAAGGGGTTGGACTAGATGAAATAAGGGGGAGGAAAGGAATAAACACATTATATCTACTATGGAATTGTGCTAAGTGGTTTGTAAATATTATTTGATCATCTCAACAATCCTGAGAGATAGATGCTATTATTATCTCCATTTTACAATTGAGAACATTTGGGTAAAAAAAGTTGTGACTTTCCTAGGGTCACACAGCTACTAATTGTCTGAGACCAGATTGAACTCAGGTCTGCTTGACTCCAGACCCAGTGCTCTAGCCACTGAGCCATCTTTTCCAGATCTATAGCTTCCTCTCCTTACTCTGTTTTACTTAATCTTCATTAAGATCTGTAGAGGGGAAATTAAAAAACCTGATCTGTGACACCAAAAGAGGTAACAAGGAATAAATCAACAAATAACTGATTTTTACTAATTTTTTCACTTTTCAATTAGATGTAGGATTATGTAACTCAGCCTAAGCATATCTGCTAAAGATAGGTACCTGTATTGTCCTAGGCTGGGACATGGAGAGCAACAGAAGTAAATTAAGATAGTTTGCAGAAGGTGGTGATTGTGGAAGGGGGAAAGATTTTTTAAAAAATGGACAAAAACCTTGAATCTTTTAAGCTAAATGGAATCATTGGAGAAAACTATTCTCCAATATGTAGCATTTTTTCCTTTTATTTTCTTCCCTCTCCTTTCACTCCAAACACACATGTATACATGCACACCCCACACATAGGCATATTTATGCATGCACATACATGTATGCACATACATTTATACATGCACACATTTTTTTTAAAATGTGTGTATCCTATGGCCTAGTTAATTTGGAAATGTAACAAATTAAGTTGAAAAATGGAGGTTAGAGAGGCAATGGACTCAAAAAGATAACCAAAAATGAAACCTCAGAGCCCTTTGCATAGCTTTGGAGAGAAGATCCTTTAACTGTTCTAAGGACATGATGATTGTGAACAAAGTCATAACAGAAGGCAGGTCCATGAGATGCTTTTAGTTCATAAAGGGACAAGTTATTCATATACCCACCATCTAATGTTCTCCTGCTGCAACCTACTTTCCAGTCCCCAGTGACATGCATGTATTTTTCTTCCTCTTTGCCCCCATAAATACACACATCACATCATTGTAATGGCTGCACACATAGAAAAACTCCTGTTGGCTGTGAAAAACAGAAGCAAAATTTCTTGAGTGCCTAACTAATGAGGGGAAAAAATGGATCAATGCTTATTTCATAGAAGCATCCACAATGTATGTTTAATTGCTCTCAAGAATTGTAGTTGACTTTTTTTTTTTATTAAAGTTTTTGTTTGTTTTTGTTTTTATTTTTGTTTTTGGTGAGGCAATTAGGATTAAGTGACTTGTCCAGGGTCACACAGCTAGGAAGTATTAAATGTCTGAGATCAAATTTAAACTCAGGGCTGGTGCTCTATCACTGTGCCACCTAGCTGCCACTAAAATTATTATTTTTTAATTTTCAAAACATATGCAAGGATAATTTTTCAACATTAACCCTTGCAAAACTTTGTGTTCCAATTTTTCCCATCCTTTCCCTAGATGGCAAATAATCCAATATATGTTAAATATGATAAAGATTATTGTATAATCTTGTTGTTGCCATGTACAATGATCTCCTGGTTCTGCTCATTTCACTTAGTATCAGTTCATATAAGTCTCTCTAGGCTTCTGTGAAATCATCCTGCTGATCGTTTCTTATATAACAATAATATTCCATAACATTCATATACCATAACTTAAACAGCCATTCTCCAATGGATGGGCATCAATCAGTTTCCAGTTTCTTGCCACTACAAAAAGGGCTGCCACAAACATTTTTGCACACATGGATCCCTTTCCCTCCTTTAAGATCTCTTTGGGATATAAGCCCAGTAGAAACATTGCTGGATCAAAGGGTATGCATAATTTGATAGCCTTTTGGGCATAGTTCCAGATTGCTCTCCAGAATGATTGGATCACTTTACAACTCCACAACAATGTATTAGTATCCCAGTTTTCTCACACCCCCTCCATCATTCATCATTATCTTTTCCTGTCCTCTTAGCCAATATGAGAGGTAATGGTACCTCAGAGTTGTCTTTATTTGCATTTCTGTGATCAATAGTGACCATTTATCATTTGGAGAATAGCTTAAATTCTTATAAATTTGAGTCAGTTCTCTATATATTTTAGAAATGAGGCTTTTATCCAAACCTTTGAATGTAAAAATGTTTTCCCAGTTTATTGCTTCTCTTCTAATTTTGTCTGCATTAGTTTTGTTTGTACAAGACCTTTTTAATTTAATATAATCAAAATTATTTATTTTTTATTCAATAATGAATTCCAGTTCTTCTTTGGCTGTAAATTCCTTCCTTCTTCATAGATCTGAGAGATAAACTACTCTTTGCTTATATTCTTCTAATTTGCTTATAATATCACTCTATGTCTAAATCATGAACCTATTTTGACTTTATCTTGATATATTGTATTAGGTATGGGTCAATGCCTAGTTTCTGCCATACTAGTTTTCAATTTTACCAGCAGTTTTTGTCAAACAGTGAGTTTTTATCCCAAAAGCTGGGGTTCTCAGGTTTGTCAAAGATTGTAATCATTGACTATTTTGTCCTGTGAACCTAATCTATTCCACTGATCTACTACATAGCTGAGACTTCTGAGAAATTTTTCTTTTGCCCCCATTCCTCTTCTTCCATGTTATTAGTAGCAACATAAATTAACATTCAGGTTGATGAAAACAAAGATTGTATTTACTTCTTATTAACGTGCTCCTGTGAAAATTTGTATACGCTCCCAGAGGGCAAGGTCTATGATGGTTTAAAAAATCTTTGCATCCTTTGTTCATAACAAGTGGCTCAAGTGGCCTTCAATAATTAGTAATAAAACAGCATTTTTTTAAGCACCTACTAGTGTCACTTACTAGACTGGTGCTAGGATGATACTTCTTCTACCAATGCAAATCACAATCTTTCCTTGCTTTAGTAGAGAGTTTAATAAGATGAAAGAGAGACAGAAAGACAGACAGAAACAGAGTGAGAATTGGAGAGAAGAAAAAAATCACCTTAGTGGCAAACCTGATGATAGCCTGAATGTTACTAGACTGAATCCCAGGTGATAACTAGCTGTGTTTCAGAAAATCCTTACTTGAAGTTTTTCTGCCTTAGCTCAAAACAAATGCTCTTCTTGTTTCTTTCTTGTTCTTGTTCTTATTCCTTCTTCTTGCTCTTGTTATTCCTCTTGTTCTTCTTTTTCCTCTTCTTCCTCTTATCCTTCTTCTTTCTCTTCTTTTTCTTCCTCTACTTCTTTTTTCTTCTTCCTTTTCTTTTTCTGCTGCTGCTTCTGCTTGATTTTTATTTTTAACATTCTTAAGGGTTTTTTTTTTAGTTTTCAGCATTTATTTTTATAATATTTTGATCTCCATTTTTCCCCTTCCTCCCTTTCCACTCCCCTCTCCAAGATAGAAAGCAATCTGATATACATTGTACATGTATGATCATATTGATCCACATTAGTCAGTTTGTGAAAGAATCAGAAAAAAAGGGGGGAAAACTATAAGAAGAAAAAACAAAAAACAAAAAAAAGTGAAAAAGTATGCTTTGATCTGCATTGAGATATCATAATTCTTTTTCTGGATGTGGATGATTATATTTTCCATCGATAATGTTTTGGAATTTTCTTAGATCATTGAATTGCTGAGAAGAACTAAATCAATCAAAGTTGAACATGGTATAATGTTGCTGTTATTGTGTACAATGTTCTGGTTCTGCTCACTTCACTCAGCATCAGTTCATGGAAGTCTTTCCAGGTTCTTCTGAAATTCACCTGCTCATCATTCTTATAGAATAATAGATTTCTATTAAATTAATATACCACAATTTGTTCAGCCATTGATGGGCATTCCTTCAATTTCCAATAATTTGCCACCACAAAAAGAGTTGCTATAAACATTTTTTAACATATGGGTCCTTTTCCCTTTTTAATGATCTCTTTAGGATGCTCTTCTTTAAACCAATCTTCTTTTTGGTGATATTGTAAGACTACAAGCTGTAGAACACTATATACAATTTAAAAAAAATAGGGAGGAATACTGAAGTTTTGACTTAGTGATAACATATTAGGAATAAGAAATTGCCTAAGAGAAGTTGTTCTCAAGCAAATATATGATCTAAAAATGGGATGGAGTGGCCACATGGAAGAAGCAAGATGTGGAGCCAGGGGGGTAGCCCCAAATAGCAGGTTCAGTCAATTTGTCAACAACAATTTATTAAGCATATAAGAAGGAAGAAGAAGAAGAAGAAGAAGAAGAAGAAGAAGAAGAAGAAGAAGAAGAAGAAGAAGAAGAAGAAGAAGAAGAAGAAGAAGAAGAAGAAGAAGAAGAAGAAGAAGAAGAAGGAAGAGGAGGAAGAGGAGGAGAAGGAGGAGGAGGAGGAGGAGGAGGAGGAGGAGGAGGGGGAGGAGAAAGAAGATCTATCTTGTGAGACAGTGGTCAAAGATCGTGAAGGAAGGTGTTTGAGTGTGTGAAATGAGAAGGAAAGTAGAAAAAAAGAGCTCTCATTGAATGACTTCAATTATTTTTTTCTATGAAACATGAAGTTAGTAAAGCTGTTAGAATGAGGAAAATGGTGCCATAATGCTATTGGAGGTTTGAGAGAGCATGAAAAGATATTGTAGTGAGTGGGAGAGTGACTTTTAAAAAAAAGGTAATTCAAAAGGAATGCTATACTATAAGAAGAATACAAGTGAGATTATGTAATAAAAAATTTTAGTGGACCTATATACATGATTTACAGACTTTTCATCAGGCATTTAATGAAATGGCATAGTAATAAAATTAGCAGCAAATAATTTCCCCCCCACCCCCAAACCCCTAGGTGCCTTCCCCCACAAACATATGCAGCATCATTGAAAAGACTGCATATAAAGAAACATATAGGGAATATGTGTGAAGGCAGAGAAGCAAGTTATACCCAGGCAGCAAAATAATAACCTTTGCTACTTTCATAACCACATTTCTATATAAATGGAGTTAGCTCAGAGTAATTTTGGAGCACTCCCTTACAAATAGACTACTGATAGCTCACACACTTCATAGATGCCTTTGAAATGAACACAGACAAAATCCCCAGGACTTAATGGAACCTTGGGATGAACTTATAGGATGACATGAAGAAAAGTCACAAAGAGTGGGCAGGCAGGACTGGGTGATAATTTATACAGTTGGAGGAATGCCCACATTGATGAGATCACAGTTACAGCTAAAAAAAGGGGAAAATATCTCTTCCAAAAGAAATATTTCCTTGCCATCCATCTTACCTACAATTGTTCCCACTATATAACAGAACCTTGCCATCTACCTCCCTGCAGAGCCATACTCTTGGATCGAACCTTCTCAATTCTAGAACTCCCACCTAGAGTCTGCATTGTACTAATTAGTAAGTATATTACTTAATCTACTGTATCTAACCAGCTCCAGCCATTTATATATTTCACCCTAGTAATTTTTTTTTTTTATGGTCATCTGCCTGGTTCAATATACCCTTTAGAGGGACCAATGGACTTGGACAACCATCTTACTATCCTGATATCCCTAGAATATACTTTCTAGTTATAGAATCATAATTGCATTGTATTTCTATGCTTTCTGAAAGAGCATGAGAATCAGTTCCTTTATAGCTCTAATTTCCTCATTTGTGCTTCCTTAAACCATCTCTCCCCTTCCCTCTTCTTGGTTACCTCTCATCTATGTATGTTGTCCCCCTTTATTAGAGTGTTATATGCTTGAAGGAAAGGACTGTCTCACTTTTATGTTTGTATGTCCAGCACTTAGCACAGTACTTGGATATAGTTAGTGCTTATCAAATGCTTTTCCATTTATTTATTCATTAACCCATTCATCTTGGATATTCTGGGATCTCTTCTATTCAGAAGATTCTACATTTGTAAGAAAGAGTTTTCATCCTATTTATGGTTAGCTTAAGGCTGTTTATACTGTATACAGGACATAGAACCTAGGGGAACGTGCTTGAAAGCAGAGGTCAGAGAGGTCCTTCTGAAATTAAAACAAGAATTTAGCTATAAGTTACCAATTAACTGCATTCTATTTTTTAAAAACCATGAAATTCAACAGAGGGTGCATTTGGTAGTCACTTCAGTATATGATCTGTTGTCCCATTTGTTTTTTCAGACAAGGTGGCCCTGGGTAAATAGCTCTATCTCCCCTTCAGTCAGAATAATTCAATGCAAAAGCAGTCTCACAGAGACAACATCCTCAGTGTCAATAATGATGTCCAGTGTTCTAGCAATAGATACACTTTCAGGGGATTCTAAAGATGATGAACGACCTAAATGGGACAACAAATTCCAGTACATCTTAAGCTGTATTGGATTTGCTGTAGGGCTGGGAAATATATGGAGATTCCCATATTTGTGTCAGACTTATGGAGGAGGTGAGTATATATTGCTTCCATTGTAGGTTTTTCACATTGTGATTGAATTTTATGATGTATATATACCTCATTATTTGTGGATGATGGACCAATAACAATTTTCTTAGTGTAGGAACATTATAAGTTGTTGGGAGCTTGTTGTTCGAAGATTGATTTTATAAAAAAAAAAAATTCTCTCCAATTGTATTGATATATTTTACTTTCTAAATTGCTTTAAAAATGGAGATGTCTTAAAATTTTAGATTTCTCTGGAAATAACTTCCTGAAATAATAAGAAACATCAGCACAGAACTGTTTTCTAAGCAAAGTTTAGAAGTGGGTTCAGCTAGATGGTAGAGAGGATAGGGTAGATTTGGAGTCAGAAACCTCTCAGTTTTAAATCCAACTTAAGACACTTACTAGCTGTGTGCTCCTGGACAAGTTACTTAATTTATTTTTTTGCTTCATTTTTCTCATCTGTAAAAATGGGGATAATAATAGTATCTACTTCAGAGGATTGTTGTGAAAATCAAATGAGATAAAAATAAAGTGCTTTGTAAATCTTAAAACACAATATAGATGTAGGCTATTATTTTTAATAGTATGATTTGATACCTTGGTCACTGGGATGCTTTTCAGGAAATGGTGAATTATGGTGTCAACTATCCTTTCTATAGGGTTTTAAATTAAGTACTCATGAAGCAAGTTAGTTGTTTTTTTTTTTTTTTTAATTACTTTTCCTTAAATTAGGGAAGGTGCCATGGTAAATCCTTCGGGAGTCCATGATCCAGTAAATCAAATTTGTACTTTGTCTAAAATTTCTATGGTGACTCTGTTCTATCTCACTAGATTCATAACCATACTTTATATCAATGCCTTGTTGAGAAAAATGCTATTTTTTAGTAAAATGATAAAATAAGTAACATCAAAGAACTTTGTATTTGTACATTGCACACATAGAGAGCAAGTTTAAAAGAAATAAATTTCAAATTTGGTATATTTCTCATTAATTATCAAAAGTTGTCAATTACTATTTAGTCTAACTCTGGTTTTATTTCCCAGACTGGTTTAGAACACATTCTAATACAATGAATTCTTCTCTTGAAAAGACCTTTCCTAGAGTTTCAGGACAATTTTGCATCAGGTTTTTGTAGTTTCCTTTGTAGTTTAATAAAAACACAAACTTCCTTCCCCAATGCTCATAATGGTGCAGAAGTAATCTTGCTTTAGAAGGATATGCACAAGCTCTGTCAGGACTACTAAGCAAGAAAGAATTTAAGTACAAGTACAAAAACTAATGAAATATCCTTTATCCAAGGTACACATGATAGGATTAAGTAATGAAGTAATGTATGTAAAGCCTTTTGGAAGTTTTACAATTGAGTAAATGTGAACTATCATTATTATTATTGCCATTGTTAAGTGATTGATTATTAGGATGCAATCCTAAACTCAATCATAATAATAATACATCATCTCAATTATGATGCTTAATTTTTGCCTTATAGCCTAAGTTCCTAGTGAATGATAAATGTTTATTGAATGAATGTTGAATGAATGATCAGTGTAATACAGATACGAAGGGAAGTAGTAAAAAAATCACACATGTATTTATAATATTATAGATAGATATCTATCTACACATATATTTACATACATATGTATGTATGTGTGTGTAAATATATATATATTTTACTCAAGCCCTCTTACTATAAATTTAGTGTTCTTTCAACCAAGCCATAGTGATATGGCAAAAAATAACAATAGCCTTTATTATATCACTAATATTTTAAATGGTGGTAGTGATATAGTCCGAGACAAATGGCATTCCTTGGTTTGGATATATAATATTACAAATGAATTTAACCATTTGGTAATATTTAAGAATAGTCAAAACCTTCATATAATACTGGAACTAGCCTCAGTCATGTCTTATTTGGGAATAGTATATTCAGTGCTGAATTGTCATGATAGATAGCAAAATAAGAGGTTGTATTGTCTTTTGTGATTTAAATAACAATCCAAAATAGGTTTAAGATAAAAAAGGGATTTAATTAAGCTAATCAGAGCATTTAGAATAGATTATAATGATAGGTTCCATTGATTTTTACCTTTTTTCTCCCTTCTTCCCATTAAAAAAAGAAAGCTTCCATCATTTAGCAGAGTGGCTGGCACAAAGTAAGCACTTAATAAATGACTGTTGATGTGTTGATTTGTGTCAAAATAGCAAACATATTAGAGTAGGGGGTCTTGATCTTTTTGTGCCATGGACTCCTTATGAAATCTACAGATCTTTTCTCTAATAATGTTCTTAAATAATTGAAAGAAATACTCAATTTCAATCAGTCAGTTAGCATTTACTAAGCACCTACTATGTGGTAAGTACTGTGCTAATTATCAGGAATGTAAAGAAAGGCAAACACCAGACCCTGCTATCAAGGAGAACTCTAATGGGAGAGATAACAGGGGAAGAAAACTATTTATGAACAAGACATAGACCTTCATGCATATATGATAAAACAATCAACAGAGAGAAGGCATTAGAATTAAAAGGGATCAAGAAAAATTCATATAGAAGTTGGGGTTTTAGCTGAGACTTGAAGAAAGTCAGGGAAGCCAGGAAGCAGAGATGAGGGGGAGCATTTCAGGAATGGGAGAGCCAGTGAAAATGCTCAGTTTAGAGATGAAGCGTCTTGTGTAATGATGATCCTATGTAAGGATCATCAAGGAGAACATCTCCGGATCACAGAGTAAAGTGTAAGAAAATCCAAGGCTTTGAGGGGGGAGGGGGGAAATCATGAAAAGCTTTAAATTACAAAAGGAAGATTTAAAATTTGATCGTGGAGATGATGGTGAACTACTCCTATTAGAAGTTAGTGAACAAAAGATGTGACCTAATTTTTCATTGAGACACAGACCTTTTGAAATCTACCCACAGATTCTTGGGAGACCAGGTGTCTATGGATCCCTGGATTAGCACCTCCTTTTTTTCTTACCTAAGCCTCCTTTTTGGATGACTTCATTAGAGAATTGACTCACAAGTAGGTTTGGCTCTTCTAGATTGGTATCCATGAAAAAGATCATAGGAATGAGGGTTAGCATGTTCTTTCATTTTTTATATGATTTTTCTTGCACAACCTGATGAATATAGAAATATGTTTAGAAGAATTGCACATCCAATGTTTGTTTGCTTTCTTGGGGAACAGGGAGGAGGATGGGGGAGAAAAGAATTTGGAACACTAGGAAGGGAGAGGGAGAAAAAGTTGGAATACAAGGTTTTACAAAGGTGAATGTAGAAAATTATTTTTAGATGTATTTGGAAAAATAAAATACTATAATAAAAAAAAGAAGAAGAAATGGGGAAAAGGGAAATGAGATCTAGAAGGGACCCCTCATTTTAAATGATACAGCCCCCTCATTTTAAATTTAAAGAAGCTGAAACTGGATGAGGTGATGATGATTGTCCTAGTTACAGGTGATAAGTAGTTTTTTCATCTATAGTATTTGGCATCAGTCTGTGGAAGGATATCTTATTAGACATTTTGAAAGCCTCCCCAGGAAAGCCAGTCTTTTTGGATAGCCACTGATATCAGAACCCCAATCAGCTATTTATGTTAAGTAGTTTTCCCTCTCCCATCGGTTTATTTGTTTTTTCCCCCTTAAAAAGCAGTTTTTAAATATGTGTTACTATGTAAGTGAGCATACAAAAAAAAGTACTTTCAATAGTTTGCCCAGTGGTTCCATCTTTGGGAATTATGTGAGCCTATAGGACTTGAAGGTTCCAATAAGCTTACTGAAAAACTTTGAGAGTTGTTGCATCTACCATCTCTAGCTATGTTATAGTGTCCTTGAAAAAAATATGATCTATAGTATATTCATTGAAGCTTTTGAGAATAACCATAGTACAATGTCCCTGGGACACCTGTTGAACACCACCATTCATCATTATCCCCTAATTAGAGTTATAACTGGAGACCGGAGGCAAAAGGGTCTTTTGTGACTTAGTTTTTTGTTTTGTTTTGTTTTGTTTTAGTATCTAAACCAACAGTTTAGCCTTTTTGTTGTATCCTGGAGTTATTCTGGAGTTACTTATCTATCTCCTCATTAAACATAGTAGTGTGATCAGTTATAGTTGCACACACTGTACTTTGACTCTAACATAGTGATGTCATTTTAGTCCTCTTCAAGAATGAAGAACAACATCCAATCATAGAAACCTATTTACATATATCTATTGAGAAAGAAGTTGCATAGTAGAGTATAGTAATAGTGGAATAAGAGGCACTAGTTGAAATCCTGTCTCTGACATATAATGTTTGTGTGACTCTTGGCAAGTCATGTGAATTCCCATCACTTTAAGCAATTTTCTAAGAATAAATGTTCTTTTCTATTATTTTTGTAGTAAACAAAGCTTCCATTTAGAGAACTTGCAGCAATTTTTGATCATGTTCATAAATACATATTTGAACTCTTTGTATTTAAGAAGTATATGCTAATAGTTTTTTTTCTTTCTTCTCTCTCATATATATGTGTCTAAAGGGAGACTTGTAATCACCTTTCCTTTTCTTTTCTATTAATTCTCCATCTCCTTTCAAGTGGACTCAGATAGCTCTGTAGGAGAAAGTGATGTTGATGACTTTGCATAGTTCTCCCTCACTTAAATTCAATTTACTTGTACATCATGGCATCACCTTCCTGTGTGAAGGACAAACAATAACCCTAACAACACTATGCTCAAAAAAGTTCTGACTCAGGATGCTCGTTTAAAAGGTCAACTCAAAATTAATTTAATTCTTATTATGTACTTGATACTCTGATAAGAGCTAGGGATATAAAGGTTAAACTGAAACAGATCCTGACCTCAAGGAACTTAAATTCACCAAGTATAGTGTATATCTGAATTTCCTTAACTGGAAAGAGGATTCTCCACCCCTGCATAAGCACTTGAAGAAATGAACATTGACTAAAGGATAGTGTTTCTTTTATCTTACAGAAAATGGAAAATCATAGGAGCATGGACTTAAGAGTTGAAAAGAACCTTTTACACTAACTAGTCCAATTCCTTGATTTTACAGAAGAGAAAAATGAGACTCAAAAATTTATATAGCTAGCAAGTGAAAGAATAAAGATTTAACTCATCTTATGACCTCAAGTTCAGCTCTGAATTTCATTTCTATTTCTATTGCATCACTCTGCCAGTCAGTTATCTATGCACAGATCCTGCAAGCATAAACATTCATGATTTCTCATAACTTACCTTCAGAAGGGAATGCACTTAGGATTGTTTTTGGGACAGTGCTCTGCTATTTTTGAGAACTGCTCCAAATATACCCCCAGTTTTCCCTGAATTCAGAAGAAATTGACCAAATATGGACAGAGATAAAATCTTAGTAAATGTCTCAAATACACAATCTGTCACACACAATTTACCATTTGGAATTCCCAAATGTTTTGTAAGTGAAGTCAATGACTTTTTCAGCGACCATTAAGTTATACACATATTAAGATTCTGTGTATACAGAAATCCATTAATGGCATCATATTTTGATCATCTCCTTCTTTGAAACTTTCTTCCTTGGTCTAGATAACTCCATTCTGACCTCCTTGCTCTTATTGCTATACTCTCTGTTAGTGGTCTCTGAAATAGGGCAAGAACTTAAGGGTATGGGAACAACCAATTTGAAGGCTGAGAAGATGGGTCCTAACTCCTCCCATCATCCTCCTTAAAGGAACTCCTCTATTTTGTTAAAAAAAAAAATACAGCCATCCATCTTCATTCCATTATACCTCAAAACTCCTTCACTTTTTTTAAAATTATTATTGACTCCTTTGCTTAGTCTCTAAGAAAGAGGCAGCTCTTTCCCTCCCAATATTTCAACATTTTAATTTAAAATTTTGAGTTTCAAATTCTAATCCTCCCTTCCTTTTCTCCTCCCTGAGACAATAAGTAATCAGATATAGGTGAAATTATGTAAAACATTTCCATAAAAGTGATCATAAACATGAAGAAATGAAAGAAAAAAAGAGAAAGTAAAAAATAGCATGCTTCAGTCTGTATTTAATCAATATCAGTTCTTTCTTTAGAGGTAAATAGTATGTTTCACCCTTCGTCCTTTGAGATTGTCTTGAATCATTGTATTGTTGATAATAAAGCACTATCAATTTTTTAAAGAAAAATTTTATGTTCCCTTTACTATTTATCAGTTCATGTAATTTCTTTCAGTTTTTTTCTGAAATTGTCCTACTTGTCATTTCTTATAGCACAATAGCATCCCATTATAGTATTTTGCCACAGTTTATTTAGCCATTCCCAAATTGATGGACATCCCTTTGATTTCCAGTTTTTAGGCACCACAAAAAAAAAAAAAAAGCTGCTATAAATATTTTTGTAGAGGCGGCTTTTTTAATTGCTGAGGTCAATCACTTTATTTGCCCCCCCTTAATGTTAACCCTAATGTCTTCTCTAGTAATTTGACCCTTTCATCATTTTATATCATTACTATCTTCTTATCTACTATGTTCTTTAATACTATTTACAAATAGTAAATCCTTAAAAAATAAAAACAAAACCTTTCACTTTTCCTTAATATTTCTTCATATTATCAACTGTGTATTTCACAGCTATCCTCCCTTGCATAGCCAGACTTTTAGAAAGAGTCATTTGCAGTCATTGCCTCCATTTTCTCACTGTCCACTTATTTCTTAACTCTTACAATCTCACTACTCACTTTATCACTTGACTGAATATGTTCTTTCCAAAGTTATGAATCATCTTTGAAGTGCAAACTCAAATGACCTTTTTCAGTCCTTATTCTACCTTACTACTTCTTCTTCTTCTTCTTTTGGAAAATACTATACTTTAATCTGCATTAAGTCCCCACAATTCTCTCTCTGGGTGTAAATGGCATTTTCCATTGCAAGTCCATTGGAACTAAAATGGATCACCACATTTCTGAGAAGAGGTAGGTGTAGATCATCACATGATCCTGCTTTTACTGTGTACAATGTTCTCCAGGTTATGCTCACTTCATTCAGTATCAGTACATGTAAGTCTTTCCAGGCTTTTCTGAAATCAGCCTGCTCATCATTTCGTATAGAATAATAATATTCCATTACATTCATATACCGTAAACTTAAGCCATTCTCCAATTGATGAGCATCCATTCAATAAGAACCATGCATCCTGCCCAAATGATGATGCATTTGGTTCTATAACCCATCAGTACCAATATCTTGGACAAGTAATAAAGATAGTTAGTAAGCCAGGTCCAGAGAATTCACTAAAAAAGAGAGAATAGTATGGGTTTTATTTAGGAAAAAAATGATCTAAAGTTTTCAGCATACAAAACTGCTCTTTGATATTAAAACCCATTGTTAATATTAATATTATTTTAGTCTTGCTCTATGTAGTCTTCATGTGAGATAATCTGAAATAAAAATTTCAGATAACTTAAGGGTCATAGAGTGATGTATGATCGTTACAGCAATTAGATGGCACAGTGGGTAGATAGAATATTTTAATTGAATTCAGGAATTCGTATCTTCCTGAGTTCAAATATGGCCTTATACAC
The DNA here is from genome assembly GCF_048593235.1 of Sminthopsis crassicaudata. NCBI lineage: Eukaryota > Metazoa > Chordata > Mammalia > Dasyuromorphia > Dasyuridae > Sminthopsis > Sminthopsis crassicaudata. The sequence continues at coordinate 348,896,591 of NC_133617.1, read as the reverse complement.
TTATCAGTTGTGTGAAACTGGGAAAATCACTCAACCCTATTTGCCTCAGTTTCCCCATCTGTAAAACAAATTGAAGGAGAAAATGGCAAATCTCACTTTAATATCTCTGCCAAGAAAACTCCAAATGGAGCCACAAAGAGTCAGACATGATTGAAGAAACTGAACAATAGCAATAAATGGTAGTTAAAAGGAACAATTGAATCCTGTCAATGAAGAACTATACAAAAGGAACATATACCATATACATACATATATATATATATATATGTATATATATATATATATATGGCAAATGTAAGATTGGAAAAGGAGGCTGACGAGTTAATGTTCTACTTTAACTTCTATATAATTTTTAATATTGCTGACACCTCCCTTTTTTAAGATAGTCTCTCTTCCCTTGGCTTCTAAGATAATACTCTCCCCTGTTTGTTTTTCTTCTTCTACTTGTCTGAATACTCCCCAGGACCTTTTGGTGAATCATTATTCATCTCCCATCTGTGCATTGTGGGTACTGTGCAGTAGGTCACCCCAGGTGTGTCCTAGCTCCTTTTCTCTTTTTTCTTTACTCTCAGTGATTTCATCAGTCACCACATGTTCAATGATTTTTTTTTAAAATTGATTTTATTTTTAAGTCTTCATTTTATCTCTCCCCTCCTCCTCTCCCCACCAACTGAGAAAGCAAGAAAAATAAAATCTGTTATAAATGTTTATAATTAAGCAATATAAAGACTTACATTGGCCATTTCCAAGTAGATGTTATTGTACACACACACACACACACACACACACACACACACACACATCTGGTCAGATAACTACACTCTGAGTTCCTCACTTTTATATGGAAGGTGAGAATCATATTTCATCATGAGTTCTCTAGAATCATAGTTGTTTGTCTCTCCAATATTGTACTATTATATAAATTGTTATTCTAGTTCTGATCATTAAACTTTTGATTCAATTCATACAAATATTCCAAGTTTCTCTGAAAATTTTCCCTACATTTTTACAGCACAATAGTATTCCATCACATCTATTTACCATAATTTGTTCAACTATTCCAATAAATGGAAACTCCCTCAGTTTCCAATGGAAACTTCCCTCAATTGTCACCACGAAAAGAGATGCTATTAAAAAGTGAGCTCCTTGAAAGTAGGGTTTTTTTTTTTTTTGGCCTTTCTTTGTATTGGAAGATCTTAATACAACATATTGCACAGAATAAGTACTTTATAAATGTTTGTTGACTAATTTATAGCAAATTTTATTGTAAATATGTGTTCTTTCCCTTTTTTTGTTTTAATTATTTTTGAAGGTGCTATATTATCTAGCATTCTGACTTCAAAGAATTTTTGTTATTATTCAGTTATTTCAGTTAGGTTCAATTTCATGACTCCATTTTGGGGTTTTCTTGGCAAAACTACTTGAATGGTTTGCTATTTCCTTCTCCAGTTCATTTTACAGGTGAGGAAACTGAGACAAACAAGATTAAATAACTTGGTCAGGGAACACAATTGATGAGTATCTAAGCCCAGATTTAAAGTCAGGAAAATGAAATCTTCTTGACTTCAGGTCCAGCACTCTATGCACTGTGCCACTTCCACCATTCTAGCTTAAAGGGTATGCACAATTAAATAGCTTTTGAGACCAGTTCCAAATTGCTTTCAAGAATAATTGAATTACAAGATAACTCCAAAGGACTCTATCTCCAAAGGAAAAACTGATAGAGTCTGAGTGCAGATTGAAGCTTACTACTTTTCACTTTCTGTATTTTTAAAATATTTTACCCCTTTTGAGTCTATGTTTTTTTCACAAAAAAATCAATGTGCTAATGTGTTTTGTATATGTTTATATATATAATATGCTCAATGATACATCTCTTATAACTCTTATGCAGTTGTTTACTGTCTCAAGGAAGGGGGAAGTAAAAGAGAGAGAGAGAAAATTCAGAACTCAAAAATTTTTTTAAATGAATGTTAATAATTGTCTTTACATGTGATTCTTTTCAATAATGAGATGATTGAGGACAGTTTCAATGATCTTGTGATAAAGAGAACCATTTACATCCAGAGTAAGGACTGTACGAACTGTAGGAGTGTGGATCACAACAAAGAATTTTCATACTTTTTGTGGTTATTTGCTTTCATTTTGTTTTCTTTCTTATCTTTTTCCTTTTTGATCTGATTTTTCTTGTACAGGATGATAATTGTATAAATATGTATACATATATTGGATTTAACACATATATTTTAACATGTTTAACTTATACTTGACATCTAGGGGAGGGAGTAGGAGAAAGGAGGGAAAAATTTGGAACACAAGGTTTTGCAAGGGTCAATGCTAAAAAAAGTATCCATGCATATGCTTTGAAAATAAAAAGCTTTAATTTTAAAAAGAGAGAGAGAAAATTATCTTTACATATAACTTGGGAAAATAAAATATTTTTAAAAAATTATTGCTGAAAAAAAAGAATTGGATAACCTCAAAGTTCCATCATAAATTCAATGATCATCTCCACTACCAAATGACTAGATGACTACCAAATTTATATATCCAATTCTAATATCTCTCCTGAAATGTAGTACTATATCAACAACTGTCTGCTTAATATATCCTCCTGGCTATCAGCACCAGAATGTCCAAAATGAAACTCATCTACCCCTTCCCTCCTAAAAAACCTTACCCCCTCCTATTAACATTCCTATTTATGTTGAATATACCACCATCCATCTAGTAATTCCAATTTATAACCTCAGATTTGTCCTTCACTCTTCTGTCTTTTTGCCCTTTTCCTCAAGCAGTTATCAGATTTGCTTGTTTTTTAAGTCTCCTACAGCATCTCTCAAATATATCCTTTAATCTCTGCTCACATGGTCACCAACTTCCTTCAAATCCCTCACCTGGACTATGTAATAAGAACATACCTGCTTTATTCTCCAATGTGTTTGAGATCTGACCATGTTGCCCCTTCGCTTGATATCTTCAGTGGATCCCTATTACCTCTAGTATAAAGTACAACTTCCTCAGCCTGGCATTTACAATCCTCCCCAATCAGATTCCCACCAACCTTTTCAAGAATTATTTCTTTCTCCTTTCTTTATTTCATATTACTCCCCTGTGTTTGGGGCAGCTAGATGGGGCCATTATACTCAGAGCTCTGTGTCTGGAGTTAGAAAGACTTATCTTCCAGAGTTCAAACCTGGTTTCTGATACTTCCTAGCTGTGTGACCCTACACAAATCATTTAATCCTGTTTGCCTCAGTTTCTTTACCTGTAAAATGAGCTGGAGCAGTAAATGGCAAACCAATCCAGTATATTTATCAAGAAAACCCCAAATGAGGTCATTAAGAGTTGTACACAACGGAACAACAGTCAGGCAAACTGTCCTACTTGCAGTCCTCAAATTAGACATTCCATTAATTATCCATTACTCTATGGAGAAGGCCAGGTGGCTCAGTGGATAGAGCACTGGGTCTAGAGTCAGGAAGATCTGAATGCAAATCCAGCCTCAGACACTAGGCAAACCATTTAACCTCTGTTTGTTTTAACCCACTGGACAAAGAAATGGCAAACTATTCTAGTATCTTTGTCAAGAAAATCCCTGTATAAAGTGATGAAGAGTCAGACACAACTAACAACTCTGTCCAGGCGGTCTGGGATTCACTCCTTCTCTCTCTTAAAATCATTAATATCCTAAGATTAAGATTCAATTCAGGTGTCACTTGCTAATCAATCTCCCTCAGCCCCATCCCAATCATCTCCATTATTAGTACTCTTTCTTCTTCCTGAAATGGCCTTGTATTTATTTTTGCGTGTATGTGTTATATCCACCCAATAACATACAAGATCCTCAAGACAAGAACTGCTCCATTTTTTTTCCATTGTTGCATCCTATACAGCACTCTGCCTTTGAACATTGTGAACTCATAAAAAATGTTTCTGGGATTAAAATGTAAATTGAATTAAGTACTACACCAAGCTTTCTCCTAGTCTAAGGTTGCGTAGAATGGAAGTAGATACAAGCCAGAAAAAGCCAGAATCAGCCAGAATCATCGACCTATGTCACAGCTGTTTGTGTACAAGTCAGATTTTAAGACAGAAGACTGGGAAAATGCTGCACATATATTTTTGGATGGTTTTCCTATTTGTGTTTTCCTGTATTGCATGTGTTTCTAGGGAAGTCTTAGCGATTGGGCTAAGCTATAAAGCAATCAAGGTTTGGGCATTGAATACACACCAAAAAATCCATTTTACAAGAACATGATGGGAGAGATATGACTAGAAATCAGTTGATATGAAAAAGCTCTGGGGATTTTAATGGATTTCAGACACAACATGAGTCAACATTTGATGATATCGGTCAATATCTTTAATATCTTCCTAGAAAGAGTAATTGAACAAAAACAGGACATGGGAAGCAAAACTTCCACTGTTCTCTGACCTGGTCTAACTTTACCAGAAATATTATATTCAGTTCTGAGGATTTAAGAAAGATTTTGAAAAGTTGGAGTTTGTCCAGAGAAGGGATATCATGATAGGATGGGAACTGGAAGTCAAGCCAGGTTAGGCTCAGAGGGAGGAAATGGGATGATGTGGATAGGCTGAAGAAAATGATATTTAGGGAGCATCTACAAGTGGTCTTCAAACGTGAACTTTTTCTTGTTAGCTTTAGGGGCCAGGACTAGAGACAATAAGTGAAAGTGGTTATAGGTGAGGGAAGGGCAATGTTGCAAGAAGAAAAGAGTCCTCTGTTATGGATGTGAGAGTTATTTCAGGCCTTAAACTCTCACACCCATATCTTAAGACAAGAATGAATGGATAAAGCATTTATTAAGCACCTACTACACATACATATATATGTACATATGTGTGTATATATATGAATATGCATATATAATATGCTAAATATATCTGGAGGTAGATGCTATTATTTCCCAAATTTCACAGCTGAGGACACTGAGACAGAGATAAATGCCTTGCCCAGGGTCACATAGCTAATAGATGTTTAAAAGTAGATTGGACTTCAGG